>NW_010559740.1:0-4443 GCF_000687285.1 Phaethon lepturus
TCCCATCATAGCTCTCAGAACCCAAACTTCTATGATAGTTGGAAAAGTGTGAGAAAATGAGCTGGATGTATTTGTATGAAATTGCATGTGATTTCTCTTGACAAGTTTCACATATGAATCGCCTGTCCCTCACCATATGAAGCCCAGTTTCTCCTACATTTTTTTGATTGCTATCTGTGATGCGGTTCATCTAAAGAAATTACTCCAGCCCACACCCGAGGAAGTCAGCATAAAGGTTTCTGTTATCAGAGATCACCTATTCCTGATGCTGAATGTCTGCAGCAGTCTTTAGGGTGATAATTGCTAATGTCAGCACAATGATCCCATGTTTACACTTATTTCTTATTTATTCTCCAGTGCATTAATTTCTTTTCCTTTCCAGCAGAATTAAGAGGGCATTTCAGTTTACAGGAGGCAGTACAGCTGCTCCGTGTGGCTGCATTTGCCAAACCCCTGGACTTTTCAGATCACAAAACACCTGAAGTTACCCTTCTCACTTCTCACTTCATTCTCCAAATGCACAAACCAGCTCTTTGTCGCTGTTGTCTTCCCACTCATTCTCCTTGGCCAAAGCCCCTTGGCTCATCCGGTGGCACTTGCAGGACTGCAGACCCCATACTTGTGGGGAAAACCCTTGGTGTCCCATTGCCAACCCGCCAGTGCTCTTGCCCCTAGAGAAGGGCAGGCAGGCTCTCTTACACCCAGAGCTGCCTTTGCCAACCTACTTACCCCATTGCTCTCAAGCCACTTCATCTGCTCATCTGGCTTGATCTTTTGTTTGCAGCAAGTGATCACACGCTCAGTTGCACACCTCCACTCACTCCTGTCACTGGTCCACAGACACAAGGGCCGTGTCTGACCTCCCCATTAGGAGGGCATGTGCTCTCAGCCAGGCCTCCCACAGAGTGTCTCCAGACATGGAAACTAGCACGGGGGTCCTGGAAGAGCTCCATGACCAAGGGTTTGACCCAGATGTTGAAGATGTTAAAGTCTTCTTCCTCTGGCAGCAGTTCATTGCTGTTTTCTTCCCACTTGTCCTCAGCCAAGGCCTCTGACTCGTCCTCCAGCACTCACAGGACTGCCCCCTCTGCTGCCCACTCCCACTGCTTCCTGGAGGCATGGGCTACCAGTGCTCCAGCACGTCCTACTTGCTCCTGGAGTCCTTCAGGAGCTCCACACATGTCAGCATCGGCTGCCACAAGTTGAAAAATGAGTTCACCCTGCAGATCTGAAAGGAGAGAGAGGGATTTGTAAAGGCAGCCTGCCTCCCACCGCCAAATGCTTGCTGGGGCCTGCCAGCAACGACTGCTGAGACAGGGACGCAGGGTATGATCTGGCCTCAGTGGTGCTGCCCCAGGCAGAAGGCGTGCTCACTGCCCCGTCCTGTCCCATCCTTGGCACTCGCCTGCCTGGGTATGACACTGAGCTGCCCCAATTGCACAGCAGTGAAATGCTGCCCCTCACCCTCCTGCTGTTGGAGCTTGCTCTCCTCTGGGCCATCCTGCTGCCCCTGCAGAGCGGCTTGCCTGAGCTGGGCCAGGCTGCACCCAGTGTGGGCCAGGCAGCTCCTCCCCAGCTCCTCCAGAGGCTCTATCTTGATGGGCAGGATGGCCAGATGCTCCGCAACACCTTCGTGGCACACCCGCAGTGACTTGCCATTGAGGTGACTGCCAGCGTTGCTGGGTCACGCTCTGCTGCTTGTCCCCAGGGCTCTGGCCTTGCGTCCCTGCCTTGGTAAGTAGATGCAGGTGCCCTGCGGGCAGCACCGGTGCCCCCACGTGCATGGGGATCGGGCGCGGGCTGAGCTGCGGGGGTCAGCCGCCTGGACCTCAGCTGTTCTTGCTGCCTTCAACGCACCTGTGCTGTGTGCCCGGTCCCGCCATGCCACCAGCTGCTGGCTGGGACCGCGGGTTGCACTTACAGCCTGGCCCAGGACCTCCCTCACGAGGCACCAGGTTGTGACCTGTAGAGCTGTGGCATGGGCCGCGAGGCCATGGGTGGCAGGCCTCTGGCTCTCCACCCTCGCAGCTGTACCACAGTCACCACGGATACCCTGAGCCGGTGGGACAAGCTGCCGGTGGACGCTGGCTGTGGGGTGGTGCCGATGGCTGTTTCCCTGCCCCTGGCAGAAGATGCAGAGGGTGCTACTGCCAGAGGAGGCAGCTCCCACACCTCCACATCCTGGGTGGAAGAGCTCCTGTGGCCAGGCTGCCCTGCCGGCCCCCAGGGCAGTGCTCAGCCGCTCAGGTGGCTGCCGCCCTGCTCCCAGAGCCAGCTGGGGAGTGGCTTGGTTGCCCGGTGGCCCACAGTGACTCCCGGGAGCACCCGGGCAGCCTGCCAGGCACAGCACGTGGGGCTTAGCTTGCTATGGGGGCTGGGCCTGCCTGTCCCCTCGTGTACCTCCCGCCTGCCTGTCAGCATCTCCTGGGCTCAGAAAGACGTTTGGCCCTGTGTCCCTCGGGCTTCCTACCTGCGTGTGGTGGCTCCCAGCAGCCTGCGAGCACTCTGGGCAGGGGAGCTATGGTAACCCTACCCCCATGGAGGGACGAGGCCTCGCTCTTACTGCCCTGCAGTGCTGCCTGCAGCTGCCTGTGGCCCACCTGTGGGCAGGAGGAGGAGGCATGGGATGTGCCTCCCATGAGTGGATGTAAGCACCTGCTGGGAACCATGGACCAACTCTCAGGATGGGTAGAAGCTTTTCCCACCAGGAAGGCTGATACTGCTGGAGGAGTCAAAGCACTTCTGTGGGAAATCATTCCCAGATACGGAATACCTGAAACCGCAGAATTGGACTGGGGTTCTCATTTTTCAGCGGGAGTACTAAACAACATTTATAAAAGTTTGGCAATACAGTGACAACTACATGTTCCATATCATCTGCAGTTGTCAGGACAGGTGGAAAGAATGAATAGGACTTAAAAACACAATTGCTCAAACTTGTAGTCAAGGGGGTTTGAAATCACCTGAAGTTTTAGGAATAGTGCTATGGAATATCAGAGATACCCCTCACCAACCTCTAGGGTTGTCACCAGCTTTTGCTGGTGTTTGGCAGGCATTTAGCTGTACCTGTGACCTTTGTCCCCACTAGGAACAGCCTCTTAGATGGAGGTGAACGAGCTACCAGGTTTGTGTTGAGAATACAAAAACATCTACAAGAAAATAGGGTGCAATACTAATGGTTTCAACCAGTACCAGCAGGAGTGCAAGTACGTGATATCCAGTCTGGAGATACAGTAATGATAAAAGCCCACTCTCGCAAAACAAAGTTGGACCCTAACTGGGCGAGTCTGTATAGTATGTTATTAACTTCTTTCTTTACTGTGAAGGCTGCAGAAAAGGATAACTGGATTCACCACTCTCATGTTAAACAATGACTGCCAAAAGAACATCAGTTAGATGAACCACCATCAACCCTGCAGGACTCTGTCAATCCTACCTTGAAGATTTAAACCAGGACTGTTTGAGTTTACAAAGGCTGAAAATCCCAGAACCATGTCATTTTCATTATCTTTCTAGAGCCACCTGGACCAGAGGGTCACCCGCTGCTTGGCCAAGTGGACCATCAGAGACCATAAATCAAGGACAGTGTCCTGTTCAGTGTATTCACCATCCTTATAGAGTGGCAACCACTCCAGGCTCAGTTCCAAGAGGGGAAGGTTTGAGATGGCATCAGCACAGCTGACTTTAGTGATTCTGCAATAATTGTGGCCCATGTCATCCCAGGTGGTGTATTAATAACTGTTATATATGTTGAGGCTGGGGAAATATAACCAGAAAAGGTGCAGCTAGATACATAAACTGGTGCTGTGCATGTAGGTGGCACCAACTGTGAATGCAAGTTAGGCAACTCAGTGTTTTATTACTGGGTTAGGAGTGGTTACCCTCGTTCTGGTACTAATCTCCTTTTGTCTAGGTGTTTTGGTTCTTTTTCTTTTGTCCATTTGATTGAAAAGAATGGGCAAGCCATCGCCAAAATGGGCTCAACTATGCATCAACAAACCCATTATGTGAAAGCTATTCTTTACTGCTTTTACAAATACCCCCCACTCTTAGTTATAAGGAACACAATTCCTTTGTGTTGTAGGCCCACTACATGGCCAACCTAATTAACCAAACAGATTGTTGGGTATGCGCCCATAGCCCGTTAACACCCACTGGTTATAAGATATAGATATACCCTTTATCATGATTCCTTTGACCTTATTTGAATTGAAAGTGACAGAGGACTATACTTACAACAGCCTCTCCAATTCACCTTTCTGGAATAAGACTCTCTTAACTCAGACCAAATATCTTATTATTAACTTCTTATGTTATGTTCTACTGTCTCATTTATTCTTTTTCTTATTTATTCTTATGTTGTCTTATTTATTCTTATGCTATGTTCTACTGTCTTACGTTGCTGTAAAAGTTACAGGTAAAGAGCATGGTATTCATCACGCA
>NW_010559740.1:4474-25798 GCF_000687285.1 Phaethon lepturus
ATGGGATTCATCACTCACATGTTAAACGAATTCCTAAGGAACATCAGTTAAACGGACAACCATCAGCCATGCAGAACCCCACCAACCCTGCCACGGAGATTAAAGCAGAGTCCTTCTCTTTCAAGTTCCCTAAGGAGGAAGAAATTCTGGAACCTTACAGCTTTTGTTTCCTTTCTAGAGCTACCTGTAACAGAGAGGCTCCTGCAGCATAGCCAAGAGGACCACTGGACACTGTTAAAAGAGGTCGGTGTCCTGTTTGGTGTATTCATCGTCCACATAGAGATGTATACATCCAAGAAATACCCCAAGAGGAGCACTTGAGTTTGATCAGCACCGTTGGCTTTGGTTTTCCTGTAACAATTGTGGTCCATGTCATCCTAGAAGGTGTATTAACATTGTTTTAATGGTCATTGGGAATGTTGTTGACAGGGTTGGAGTCAGGGAAGTATAACTAGGGAAGGTGCCTCTGGACATATAAACTGGTGCTGTGCATGCAAGCTACACCAGCCACTAACAGAAGAGCTTTGCAACAATACAGGGTGCTGATAATTTGGAAATAATATCCAGATTAATTATACATAGCCGTAGTGCTCAGGCCATTTAGCTCCAATCATATAGCCTTTATATTGATTGTATGTGTGAATTTGTGATATTGATATTCTTGAAACTCCTTGGATTCTTTTTGTAATAATTTGTGTATATCTACATTCATCAACAATGAAAACAATCATTCCAAAATGAGTGCCAACCCCAGTAGGTCAACCCCAAGAACGATATATTCTCTGGGCTTCTTCTGTTATTTAATGCTTTTTATTAATAATATAGCAGCTAACTCTAATCTAGCTATGCTTCCGTACAAGCAATAGCCAAGAAACTAAATTTTTCCTCCCCTAACGCCTCTGTTTGCTGGTTTTATCACCACATCCTCCACGCTATCAGGGCTGGAGCCCATGCGTGGTGGAAGAGGTTATCAGTGAATACATCAGAAATTAATAACAATTTTTTCATTAGTCCTGGACTGATTTGTATGAACCCTCACACTTCTCCTGCATTCTGATCTGTTTTGCCCTTGTTAGAATCTGGTCAGCTTCTTGGTTTTGTGTCTGTTTACCAGATCATACTCTTCTGCCCCATAATTTAGACCCAACTCCAGTTGGGGTAATTATACAGGTTGTACTCCTAACAACACATAAATTATCCCTCTGGGAAAGTCAGACCACCGCTAACAAAGAAAGTATAAATTGTGTGACTCAGTACTACTGGTTGGACCACTTTGCATTGGGTATTGTGTGATCTACGATTCCAGTTAATATGTACTACTAATCTCACAGCTCAAATCAGTCTGTAGGGTACCGGTCTGCCAGTAAAGGCATGTGGATGCATTCTCTTAAATAAATCCAGCTTTAATCCTTATGGGGGTGGTTGGGATTGGTCCATGTTTCTCCAAAAACTTGGTTTATACTGGCTATGTGGTAATGGGGCCTGGAAATTTTACTGGGACATTGGACAAGTACCTGTATCATAGGTAGGGTGTTTCCAGCAGTATGTAGTTTTACAACTCTCTCTGGATTTGCAACGTGCAACCATTTTCCATAATAGCAAAAAAAAGACAAAGGGGCTTCTCTCCCCACGGATGGAATTGGTTTGGTCGTTTCATGTTTCCTGGTTAGGCAGCTGTCCCAAAACTGTGACTCTGTGCTTGCCCTACCTCCGTCACCCACTCACCGTCACCCACTCCCTCACGCTTGAAAGAACCCAGCTCTAAAACAGGCACCCTATCGCTCTCACACAGAAGTGGCCAGAACTGAAAGCTATTGGTGGCTGTCTCCTTCCCTTCACAGCCTCATCAACATGCATGCTCTTCACTTGCTCTAACACCTAATCCTTACCCTTGCCAGGACTCAGCTCCAAAATGGTCACCTACCACCTAAGGCTTGCACAAAGAAGTAACCAGGACTGAAAGGAGTTGTTGCCATCACCTTTCCTTGGCACCCCTTTCATAGTCCAACCAACACTGAGGCTCTTTGCTTGCAATACAACCTAAGGCTCACCCTCGCCAGAGCCAAGCTCCAAAATTGGCATCCACGACCTAGGGCTCCCAGACACAAGTAGCCAGGACTGAGAGCTGTGTGTGGCCCTCATCTTCCCTTTGCAGCCCCCTCACAGCCCAACACACTGGTGATCTGCCCTTGCCCTCCCATTTAATTCTCATCCTTGATGGAACCCAGCTCCAAAACATACAGTGGTGGCCTCTGTTCGAGCTTGGTTGAGCATTACGTTGTATAGTAAGCAAAAAGCCTGACTGTTGGTGGGCCTCTGAAGGGCAAACAGCTTTCAGTCCCAGCCACCTTTGTGTTGGATTTCTAAGAGGTCAATGTCCATCTTGGAGATGGGCTCTGTTGAGCTTGAGGGGGTAGGTGAGAGTGAGGTTTAGGAGATAGAGCAAGAACAGAGCATCGATGTTGGTAGGGCATTAATGGAGTTGCCAAAGGAAGGTGAGGGTCACCAACAGCTTTCAAACCTGGCCACTTCTCTGAGGGAGTCTTCTGGGGTGCTTGTCCATTTTGGAGATGGGTTCCATCAAGAGAGGGGTAAATATTACAGCAAGGGCAGATACCAGTGCTGGTGCAGGAGGGGAACAAGCAGGCCCAGCCTCTGTAGCAAGCTGTGCTGTGCCTGACAGGTTGCCCAGGTATGCTGGGCGTGCTCGAAGCAGTCGCCATGGGCCGTGGTGGAGCAGATCTCTCCCCAGCTGACTCTGGGAGCAGGGTGGCAGCCACCTGCAGGTCTGAGGGCTGCCCTGGGGCCTGGCAGGGGAGCCTGCCTGCAGGAGCTTTTCCACCTGGGATGTGGAGGTGTGAGAGCAAGGACCACAGTCACAGGGCTTGTATCCTCATTTGCTAAATGTTTATTCCAGCATTTGAATGTCCCAGCACCCATTGGTCTCAGTGTAGTCTTCAACAGTCTATTGTATCGTTCAGTTTTCCCAGAGGTTGGTGCCTGATAGGGAATGTGCTGTACCCACTCACTGCCATGCTCTTTGGCCCAGATGTCTATGAGGTTGTTTTGGAAATGAGTCCCATCATCTGACTCAATTCTTTTGGGGGCACCATGTCACCATAAGATTTCTCTTTCAAGGCCCCGGATAGTGTTCCAGGTGGTGGCATGGGGCACAGGACATGTTTCCAGCCATCCAGTGGTTGCTTCCACCATTGCAAGCACATAGCATTTGCCTTGGTGTGTTTGTGGGAGTGTGATACAGTCAATCTGCCAGGCCTCCCCATATTTATATTTCAACCATCATCCTCCATACCAAAGAGATTTTAACCACTTGGCTTGATTGCAGCGCACATTTCACATTCATGGATAACATGTGCAATAGCATCCATGGTCACTCATTGACCACGAGTCCATCAATATGTTGCATCTTCCCTAACGGTCTGAGGTGTCATGGGCCCATCGAGCTATAAATAATTCATCCTTACGTTGCCAGTCCAGATCCACCTGAGCCACTTCAATCATAGGAGCCTGATCCACCTGCTGGTCTTTTTGATATTCTTCAGTGGCCCGACCCTTGGGAACATGAGAATCTACGTGGCGCACTTTTACAACTAAGTTCTCTACCCAGGCAGCGATATCTTGCCATAATTCACCAGCCCAGATAGGTTTATCCCTGTGCTACCAGTTGCTCTGCTTCCATTGCTGTAGCTACCCCCACAGAGCATTTGCCACCATCCAAGAGTCAGTACAGAGATAAAATATTGGCCATTTTTCTCATTCAGCAATATCTAAAGCCAGCTGGATGGCTTTCACCTCTGCAAACTGACTCAATTGACTTTGTCCTTCAGCAGCTTCTGCAACTCATCATATAGGGCTCCATATAGCTTTCACTTCTGCAAACTGACTTGATTCACCTTTTCTTTCAGCAGTTTCAGCGACTTGCGTAGGACCCCACACAGAAGCTTTCCACCTCCAGAGTCTTTCCACGACAGGGCTAGCTGCTTTTTCATTTACTGGTAATTTATTTTAGAGTGGGACCTCTTCAGCATAAGTCACCTCCCCTGGCTACACTCCAAATTTTCAGCCCTCTGGCCAGTCCATGATCACTTCCAAGATTTATGGGCAGCCGGGGTTTCCCATTTGAACCCATTGCGTTATCAGTACAACCTGCTTACTCCACATAGCATCAGTTGCATGATACGCAGAGAGGACCCTCCCTTTGAACATCCAGCTCAGCACAGGCAATTGAGGTGCCAAGAGGAGCTGTGCTTCAGTACCAACTATTTCTGAACCGGCTCAAATTCCTTCATATGCTGCTATTATTTCTTTTTTCAGATGGAGTGTAATGGGATTGATAAAGGCAGGGCAGGAAGTGGGGAGCAGGGAGAGGTATTCTTGACAACAAGCAGGGTGACCTGCTGTACATGAAACTCAAAACTGTTGTCCCAAATATGGGTTCTTCCACCCAGTGTGCAGAGAGCCGAAAAACACACAGAGACAAGATATTTGCTTTTATTTCAAATCTGTGCAGAGTTGAGTGCTAGGTGGTAGGCCACAAAGCTAGCATGCTTCAGTTAACACACAAAATATTTATATACTTCGAGGCAACAGTTATCAGTATTTTTTACAAGTTGGCTCTGTTACCCTTGTTCCCCTTGGTTCTCACAAGCCTTGTCTCCACTTAAAGTCACAGCATCCTCCTTTTTTTCTAGACATGCTCCTTGAGGAAGGGGCTTTCCCCACGCAGGGACAGGCTTCTATTATGCATATTATATGTTAATTAGGATAGGTCACTCAAGGTTGAGTAGCTGTGTCTCTTTTGTAATTATCTTGTTCCTTCCCTCAAGGATGCACCTTGTTAAGTGCTCACAGAGACTAAACAATACCCCCAGCTTCATTCCTTGCATGCCTTCAACAAAACTAGCTAGGAGAAATCAGAAACTTTCATTTACTATACCTACACAGACACAGTTAAATTGAAACAAAGAAGCCTGGTTCATTGCCACAGTTGGTATAAAATTGGCATATATTAATTATTCAAAATTACTAATCCCCTTAGCAATTTGTTAACAGCAGACACAAACACTGTAACACACATTCAGTCATGTTCTAGATTAAAAATTTAAGTCATCTGACTAGACCTTCTCATTCTATGGTGGAAACTGTTTGAATGTGCTTTCGGCAACCTGACCTTTTGCATTTATTTTAGTTTCTATGAAACCTCAGTGACAGAGGCACAACTGCAATCAATATTTAATCAGAAAGAGCTCTGATCTCACTAAGGGCCAGAGAGTTTTGCAGAAATTCACACTTTATCTAACAGGTTTGAGACATCATCTACCTACCACTTACTTTTAACAAAAACAGCCAAGAATTACTCAAGAAACTCTTCTGGGGAGAATGCCTGAGCCCACGTTGAAGTCTTTCTCAGGTCTGCCCCTTTTCCTGCCTGTATGTCATCCAGGCAGAATGAGAAGACTTTGGCTCATGGGCCTGGATTTTTCTTGTGATCTGGTAATCCCAGACAGATGTATACTTAGCAGCTCTTCAGCACACATACAGGGTCATGGCATATCAGCTACCCAGATGAAAAAGAATCCATTGCTCACTGGAGTCACTGAAGACACACTATGAAGCACCATGTATAAATATCGTTCAGAAAATTCCAGACAAACATAGTGAGTCAGTCCCATGAAGGGCCTAGAACTGCATCTTCCCAGGCACAGATGTTTATCTGAAGTCTAAGAAGGATACCCTGACTGACTTGTGCATCACCATGGACTTTCTATCATCATTTCTTCTTGCTCACTCTTGCCCATTTTAGAAATGGCCTTAAGGTCTTCTTTATTTGAAGTACTTAATGCTAAAATATTAGAATTTTCTGGAATCCTCTGAAACGCATTCTTAAACTCAGATTCATTTACTACTACATAAAAAATTTAAGTGGAGTCAAGAAAGGAAGTGTATCGAGGTATTACAAGGAATCTTGAAGTCTAGTTTTTGAAGCAAAGTCAGCACTGAGTTTCCGCATGACTTCTGCATGGCTTAGACCATGCTGCTCTCTTTTAGTGAGTCCATAGTTTTCTTTCACATACTTTGCAAAGGGCGTTAGATGTGTCCTAGCAGGAGTGCCGTCCTTCCGAGTGGCCTGACTCAGGACCAGCTGCCCCCCACAGAACGCACACATGAAGCGCTCTGTGTCCAGAGATTTGGAATGACGTCCAATTCTGAAATGAAAAAAAAGGACATTGATTTCACACTTGCAGTAGACAGTCCTTGTGGGAAAGGGCGCCCTTCTTCTGCCAGGCTACTTAGGTCAGATTTCTAAGCAAGCATTTTAGAACATTTAGAAGCAGACTACATACTTCACGCAGTGGAACAATCAAATCTGTATTACACATTTCTCTACCTTAGAACATTTTCCACTGCCTTTTTCAGCTTCGATCTTTCTCGTCTCTTTTACTCTCAGCCTACTAGTATGAAGTGCTACAACATTTTGAAACACCTCCACAACCCATGTATCAACTACCCCTTGGACTTTCTCCTCAAAGCCATCACACCATCAAATCTTCTCAATGCTCTGTTGCATCTAAGCAACTAATGCATTACACAGTCATATTAAACACTTCAGGAAGATTTTTTCATATGTGAAATACTGTTTCCTTCCAGTGCTTCTGGAAGCAGCACATATGATCCTAATAAAAAAAATCCCATGCATGCTTCCTGAGCATGTGTTTAGCCTGTAAAGTTGGTGGAGGGGATAATTTTTTTTTTAATAAAAAAAAAAAATAATTAAAAAAAATAAAAAAATTACACCATTGTCAGCCACTTTCCTGGGCTATGCAGAACTGAAGTCACTAACCATCATGGTCTCCCACTGAGACTGAAGTCATTACATACAGAAGCCTGCAGTCAGCTATGATCTTCCAGAAAAGGCAACACCTTCTATACCCATGAAAGGTATGAAACCTGTGAATTTACTATAGCAACTATTTCTTCTGCTTGATCTCAGCAATACATATCGTTCTTATTTCACAAATGCAATAAGGAAGATAGAAGTCTGATGTTGCAACAACCAATGTTGCAATCTGTCAGTAGATCTGTGTCCTAGCTTCAATCCTTCACATCACAGTGCTGCTAACATCTGTGTGGTTACAGACATCTATTTAATACATTAAATTAATCTTTAATACATACACAAGCTGAAAGACTGCATGAGGTAAAAGATCAACTAGAAAACTGACTATAGCTTTTATAGAGTTTTAAACTAATAGAAATCATTATATAGTTGATCTCTACATTTTACTTAGCATTACCATAACAAAGATACAAGATTAGTCAAAATGTTTAGTCGTAATTCAAAGTCATCAAGATACAAAACCCAGAAAGCTTCCTCTGATACTATGCTCTAACATCTAAATACTGTCACACATTTTGTGCCCGGTTTTTATGGGAACTTGTTCTGCTTTTGAATTCCAGTTACTACTGACTTCTTTCAGCATCAGATGGTCCTCAGTATCTTTACAAGGATGAGCATATAAAAAGTAACTCAGTTCACCATGCCAAGTCTAGCACTTCCTTGTGGACTGTTTTTCCTTAGATCAAATCTAGATTGTTGTCATGGCACAAAGATGTTACTTTGTAAAATGTGGATAGATTTCAAAAATTTGAAATGCTTTCTTTCTGCAACACATGCTAGCACTTTGCTTACATGCATTCTACAGGGATGTGCCAGATCCAGTCATTGCTCTGTCTGTGTAGGTTCATGGAAGTATTACTCCTGATGTAGTTACTTAGTTAAGACTGGAAATACCACCCCCTACCCAAAAAGCCTATCAAAGGATCAGTGTTGATCATGAAATCAGAGATAAGCAAAAACGTTTACAGGTTCACTCAATATTAACTACTGTAGAAGGTGAATCCAAATTTACATCATTTGAGCAATGTTTGAAAAGTAAGAGCACCCACGTGGGGTGTGACCTTCCCCTGTTACATCCTTCAAAGCTGAGGCATGTATTCTGATATCTTACTGCTTCCCAAAAGCCTTCCAACATCATCAATGGTCCTCGGAAGACACTTCTGCCTGTCCTGACCTCTGAACTGGAACTGAAACTACCTGGAAACAAATATGTGGAATCATGTAGTGAGGTTCTGTGGACTCAGGAAACGTGAAGTGACAACTTGGAGAGTATCCCAACTGCTCCACAGTTTGAGAGACCCATGATTTCTAGACACAGGAGACTGCCAATTTAGAGACAAAGTTAATACATAGTCATATGCAAAATCAAAACATTACTCACATAGCTTTGCACAGAACACACTCATAGATGAATTTGTAATTAATTTCATAGCTGTGGCATCGTGTTACTACTGGCAGTTCCGGATGAATCACAGCTGATTTATTGGCGTAGAATCTCCAGAATCGTCCATGTCCATCGCGAACACCATTGATCAGCCAGGTGGCTGCATGGCAAACCTCATGAATTAGCGTGTCTCGAAGACGATCTTGGGGTAAGGCAAACAAAAAGCATTAAGATCAGTCAGATATGGGGAAGTACAGATTTCTATCCTTGGTCGCTGCTTCAAACCTTTGATGCTCTTTCTTTATTAAGATGCAAGAGTTATTTTGGAGGCTGAAATTACCAATGTTTTGATAAGATAAAGTGCCCCAAAACAAGGTTTTACTCAGTGCATTTTCAGTTTTGTGATTAGCCCTAATTCTACATTCTAGTTACTTCTCGGCACACCTAATCTGTTTGAGTTTTCTGTTTGGGTTTTTTTTGAGACCTGAAACACCTTTATTTAGATCAAGATTAATTGATTGTTTCTCTAACATTGATATTTTTCATCCTGAAACACTAGAGCAGAGCACTGGATTTTCTCCACAATTAGAATAGAATATTTCAGTTGGAAGGACCTGCAATGATCATCTAGTGCAACAGCTGTAAAAGTTAAAGCACGTAATTAAGGGCATCGTCCAAATGCCTCATAAACACAGACAGCCATGGGGCATCAGCCACCTCTCTAGGAAACCTGTCCTGGTGTTTGACCACCCTCTCAGTAAAGAAATGCTTCCTAATGCCCAGTCTGAACCTCCCCTGGTGCAGCTTTGAACCATTCCCACATGTCCCATCACTGGATACCGGGGAGAAGAGATGAGCACCTCCCTCTCCACTTCATCTCCTCAGGAAGCTGCGGAGAGCAATGAGGTCTCCTTTTCTCCAAACTAAACAAAAACCCAAAGTCCTTAGCCACTCCTCATAAGACATTCCTTCCAGCCCTTTCATCAGCTTGGTTGACCTCCTCTGGATGCTTTCAAGGACCTTCACATCCTCCTGAAATTGTGGGGTCTGGAACTGCACACAGTATTCAAGGTGAAGCCACACCAATGATGAATACAGCAGGATAATCACCTCCTAACCAGTTGGTTAGGCTGTGTTTGATGCACCCCAGGATGCAGTTTGCCCTCTCGGCTGCCAGGGCACACTGCTGACTCATATTGAGCCTGCTGCCAACCAGCACCCCCAGATCCCCTTCTGCATGGTTGCTCTGCAGCCACTTCTCTCCCAATTTATTCTTGTGTCTGGCATTACTCCACCCCAGGTGCAGAATTCTGGCATTTGGACTTGTTAAATTTCATCCCATTGATCATTGCCCAATGCTCCAATCTATCTAGATCCCTCTGCAAGGCATCTTCTCCCTCAAGAGTCAACAGCACCTTTCAATTTGGTATCATCAGCAAACTTGCTAATGGTGCATTCAACTCCTGTATACAGATTGTTGATAAATATATTGAATAGGACTGGCCCTAGAGTTGAACCCTGAGGAACACCACTGGTGACTGGTCACCAGCCAGATGTAGCCCTATTCACTGCAACACTCTAAGTTCTGCCATTCAGCCAGTTCTTCACCCAGCGCACCATGAACTTGCTCGTCCCACAGTTGGACAACTTGTCCAGAAGGATGCTGTGAGGGTCAGTATCAAAAGCCTTACTAAAATCCAGAAAAACTACATCCAATGCCTTCCCTCCATCCACTAGGTGGGTGACCCTATCATAGAAGGATTATTAGCCTAGTTAAACAGGACTTTCCCTTTGTGAACCCATGTTAACTGTGCCTGATGATCGCATTATTCTTTAAATGCCTTTCAGTAGTACCCAGTACGATCTTCTCCATAATTCTTCCAGGAGCTGAGGTGAGACTAACAGGTCTGTAGTTCTTGGGTCTTCCCTCATACCCTTCTTGTAAATTGGAATAACACTGGCAAGCTTCCAGTCAGCAGGGACCTCCCCAGACTCCCAAGACCTTTGGTAGATGATCGAGAGGGGTCCTGCCATAACATTCACTACCAGCCAGATGTAGCCCTATTCACTGCAACACTCTAAGTTCTGCCATTCAGCCAGTTCTTCACCCAGCGCACCATGAACTTGCTCGTCCCACAGTTGGACAACTTGTCCAGAAGGATGCTGTGAGGGTCAGTATCAAAAGCCTTACTAAAATCCAGAAAAACTACATCCAATGCCTTCCCTCCATCCACTAGGTGGGTGACCCTATCATAGAAGGATTATTAGCCTAGTTAAACAGGACTTTCCCTTTGTGAACCCATGTTAACTGTGCCTGATGATCGCATTATTCTTTAAATGCCTTTCAGTAGTACCCAGTACGATCTTCTCCATAATTCTTCCAGGAGCTGAGGTGAGACTAACAGGTCTGTAGTTCTTGGGTCTTCCCTCATACCCTTCTTGTAAATTGGAATAACACTGGCAAGCTTCCAGTCAGCAGGGACCTCCCCAGACTCCCAAGACCTTTGGTAGATGATCGAGAGGGGTCCTGCCATAACATTCACCAGCTCCTTCAGTACTCTGGGTTGAATCCCATCAGGTCCCAAGGACTTGTGAGCATTCAGCTGATACAGCTGGTCCCTTACAATTTCAGTGTCCACAAATGGAAAGTCACTGTTCCCACACTTGTAGTCCTCCAACTCAAGGGACTGGGCGGCTCAAGGTCTATCAGTATTATTAAAGACTGAGGAAAAAAAAAAAACACTGAATGCCTCTGCTTTTTCCTTATCCCTATTAGTCAAATGACCATTATCAACAAGCATTGGTCCAACCTTTTCTTTAGACCTCCTCTTGCTATAATAGTACTTAATGTACTTTTAATGTACTTAAAAAAGCCCTTCTTGCTGTCTGACACAACACCGGCCAGTTTCAACTCTAATTGAGCTTTGACCTTTCATGTCTTCTCCCTGCATATACGAACTACAGCTCTGTAATCTTCCTGCAATGCCTGACCTCACTTACAGAGACCATACAATTTCTTTTTCCTCTTAAGCTCCATAAGGAGTTCCCTGTTCAGCCAAGCTGGTCTTCTGCCCTGCTTGCTTGACTTCTGACACAATGGGCTCCTGTGCTTCTAAAAAACGGACCAGCACTCATGGACTTTTAAGCCCTCAAAAGCAGATTCCCAGGGTACTCTGTTGTATCTCTCAAATCAAATTTATTAAGCTTACTTCAAAATATTCTATTCATTACAGAACTGGTTCTCCTACAGTAACTGCAACACTCATTTCCCCAGCTTGGGACAGGAAAATGGAGAAAAGTTACAGTACTCACCACATAACAGAACTTAATTTGACAGTGACCTGTCTTTATTCCAGCTTTAAATACTACCAACAAGGTGGCTAGCTATGATGGAAGAAGTCAGATTTTAGATTGCCATTACAGTGCATATAGAATTAGAGTATAGGTCTTCAAATCAATAAGAAATATAAACAAAACACTGCAGTTAGCATGAATACATCTCTGTTCTCACATTTTGTAAATTTGCACAGCCTCTTAGAAGGACTGTGAGGACAAGTACTACCATTAATGGATTTCTTTATTCAAGGTAATATGAAATTTCAAAACAGGGTCCAGTTCCAGATCTCTTAGGCCTCAGATTCACGTTTTTATCTCTAGAACTCGCTTTCTCAAAGAACAACCAACATATCGTTTCTTTTACCCACCTGCAGAGTCGCAGACTTTCTCTGAAAGTTCTATGCGAGCGTAACGCTTTGCTTCAGGACCTTCTGTCTGTCCAGTTACACAATATCCAGCTGTTTTTCTCATTTTCTTATTCCAGATTATTATCATTTTCTCTGGTAACTGAAAAACAGAACAGTGCACATAATCTGCCCTCTCCTACCTCTCTTCTTCTGGCCCTCTGGCCTCCCCTTATATTTACTGCAAAGCCAGTAGAGAATGTCTCTGTTAGTGCCCTTAACACTGTAGTCACTTAAGATGCAAACCTAACCTCCATGGCTTCTTATTCCCATCATCAGTTTTTCTGTAACCAACACTGGGAGTTACACAATGCAGGATGAGACAAAAAGTCCCTTAGTTCCCTCTATTCTCCAACAGTGGCTAACACATGCTGCTTAAGAGGAAATACAAGGCCAGGCCAGGCGTAAAACAGAACTTCCTCTTCAAAAAAAAGTACTCTTTCCAACTACTAGTCATTTGCAAGACACCACCTCACTGAGCCACAGGTGGTTCCTTTGTCTTAAATAGTCCTCAGAGTTGTTTTCTGGTGTTTTGGGGAGAGAGTGTGTGAATGTGTTTAGGGGGGAGAGTATGTACGCAAGTTCAAGAACACATATGCATCGTTAGCATCCCCAATAGTCTATGATCAGAAGTTCTACAGCTTAATAATTTACAGGTCAAGTACCATCTGTTTTGGTTGTTCTGAACCTGCAACTTGCCATTTTAATTTGATGCACCTTCACACTGTGAGAGGGTGAATAATCACCCCTTGATTATCCTTTGTGCCGCTTCTGATTTTGTAAGTCCTCGTCATATCTATCTTGGTTAGCCCTGTTCTTTTTCTTTTACTAACAGTTTTCTGCCATCTAAATGAGTTAATGAGCTTAGTAAGTGCCAGCATAGGTACGGGGCTGAAGCACTGGGGAGTGAGATATTTTGCCTTCAGCAACAGTGAGCCTGTTCAGCTCAGCTTTATGTGAAATCATGACCTCAGCCTGTCCTTGGTTAGTTCAACAATATTTTCTCAGCTGCACAGAAACTTTTCCTTCCTGAAGGAAATTCCATTGTAATTACCGAGGGCAGTGTCCTTCCTTTCTCACCAGAGGAGGGTCTCCAATATCCCAGAAGATGTAAAGGTCAAGACAGTGGTTCCCTGAAATTGAACCTTCAATTTGAAACACAACTTATAGCTTTAGGTTCACCCAAAACTGTTATTCAAAGGATAAGCAGCTTTTTAATCTGTTCCAGCATGGCAGACATGAACATGTAATAGGAGTGAATAAAGACTGTGTGTAGCATGACTAAGCATGAAACAACAGGCCCTAACAACAAAGGGAAGTGTTTTTATCCACCAGCTCCCTGCTCCCCAGCATACGTTCCTGCCACTTGGCTTTTGTCAGCTGCAGGCAAGAAAAGTTGTGCTACAACTAGCTATTAGGCTGTGGTAATGCTTCACAGTTCACTAGTACATGTTACTTCAGTAAAAGCTGAATAAGCAATGGTGGTAGGCAACCTTGAGCTTCTTTCAGCAGCAGAAAGCCATAGCTGCTTTTGCTGGGGTCTACTACCACAGAGGCAGCAACAGAAACATTCCTGGGCTGCTGAGTTGATGACCATGCAGGTACTAGAAAATACAGGAAGATGAATATCAGTCACCTCGTCAAAGACAAAACTGATCCAAGGCCCCTCATGTAGCAGTTTCTCTCATCAAGGACTCTTGGAGATCATCCAGACTGCTCACTTAAGGATGGTACACCATTACAGCTGGGAAAGCAAGCCAAGCTGAAAGCCACTGCATCACAGTGGCGATAAACCCCTTCCAAAGAAATTGCTTGAACTAATTCAAGCATAAGCCATTGCCATAAAGCTTCACTTCTACTAACTGAAGAGGATAAAGACCATCACATCAAGAAGTGAGGCACAACATATTAATCAGCATTTCAGAATTGTAGTTTTTTGTTTTGAAGCTAACCTTCTGCTCAAAGATGGTGCTATTGTACAGACAGTAGAGCTTCTGTGCCAGCTCCTCTTTATTTTTCTTGAAATACTTCACATAGTGGGAAGCTGGATTTGAGAGATCTTGCAAGAAACAGCCAGGCACTGAGCACACCCTGAGCCTGCAAAAAAAGCCATAAAGCAGTTTACTGAAGTACAGAGATACCACACTGAAAAATAACGTCCACTTTATAGCCAATAAAGATCCCTGGGATGCTGCCACTGGCATAAACCTCTCCCAACTTTTCACCAGCTTGCCCTCACAAGGCCAGTGGGGCACACATGCTTATACTGTCTTCTTCACCCTTCAGGGCATGAAGAGGCAGAGCTGTTGCAGTAGTTCTGCAGTTATTTCATTAAATCACAAAACTAGATTGAGGACTCCTAAGTAGGAAAAGAGGGTGGCTCAGATCTTTGTGAAACAGTGAACCACAATTATACCAAAACTTGATCAATATATGAACAGCCCTAACATGATCAACAACAATAAAGGTATATTTTTAGAAACATAGCCAAAGATGTTCTGGGAAACCTCAGGAATCCATACAGGGGAAGTAGATACTCCACTAGGATGACTAGCTCAAATACGGCAGCAAAGACATCATTTAATGGTTTTGTAGTGGTATACACAATTATAAAATGACTAAAAGAAACATAACATGGCTAAAAGGCAGAATAAAGGCAGCTATTGGAAATGGAAAAGGCATTCTTCTGAAAAGCTAAGGTGTATCCACGTATAGAAAAAGAAACATGAATTCTGCAAGTTATAAGGATACAGGTCAAAAATATCAAGATAAGCTTGTTAAAAGGCATGAATTACTAATAGAATCAGTTTTGATATATATTCAGAGGCAGGCAGCTGGATAGATTGAATCGGTAGGGCCAGCACACGTTAAAGTATGCTGTGTCAAGACAAGGAATAGCAAGAGAGTAATATTTACAAAGAAGATTTGATATTTGTCAGATTTATTTGTCATCAATAAGCAGATACCAGCTTATATTCTCCCTGTCGTACCTAAGACTGAACACTTTGATTTCCAGCTACTTAACCGTTAACAACTGCTGAACTGACAGCAGAAGTTTCTAGGTATCAGAAAAATCAGAATGTCATACTAGGCAAAATGCTCAGCATCTCTTTGTCCACCTGTAATGGTCCTAGAACGTAGTAAAGATGGAGAAACACTTACCTTTTCTCTGTCTTTGCTGATTGTGAGCAACTGACCAATTCATTCCCAGGAGTTCTTGCAGAAGCAGTTGTTTCTTGAAGTGAAATGGAGTTTGGCCTTGGCATTTTGACTCCCTCCCCTCTCAAGGGCTGGGCATCTTCACAGGGTGTCTTGATGTTTTCTAGTTCAACAGAAAGAGTCACAGGATTACACGATGCCATCAAAGATTTGGGAGCACAGGCATCAGCAACCAGGTAACAGATAACGGTGAAAAAAGTGCAATATTCTACCTCAGCATACACACTCTTACTGTGCATACTTAAAGCAAAGGCTTTTACAATGGAAGGAAAAGTAATTTACTGTTACATACTACAATAATTATCATTCAATGAAGGAGTGGCAGACTCCAAATTTTCAAACATTTCAATGGAGGGAAAAGCATCTGTGACATCACTCAAGCATTTCTGTGACATTTCACCAATTCAAAATACATCACCAGCACATGTGTCCCTGCATTACTGGGAGCAGTAATGCAGGGACACCATTTGAACAAAAAAATCATTCTAACCTTCTGTCATGTACCATAAGTCACGTCATTTTTTTCACAGGCAAGTACTGATCAGATAGCTGCCTATTTCCCCAGTCCACATCTGGACAAACACATAAAATGACTGACCCTCACACCAGAAATCAAGGATTGCTTCCAGTTCTGCAGTTTCAGTAGACATTCTCTCTGCTGGCTTTTCTATAACTCTTCCCCTACTTGGGCCACTTGTGTCCTTTTCACTATTCAATCATATACAGAGAAGCCAATGCAGCTGCCAGCTCACTTCTAGAATATGTTTTCTACACCATGTTGACATATTGCAATTAAAAAAAAAAAGTGCTCTTTCGCAGGGCATATTTCTATGCTGTCAGCCATCCTCTTCCATAGGTCTCCTTTGCCCTGAACAAGTCCCTGTTAGTGAGGAAGGCACCTTGCGTTAACAAGGTGCCTAGAAAGATCTGTTTTCGCCTGCTTTTACTCAGCAATAGCCCTTTTCCCCCTTTATAATCTTCCAGTTGGAGCTCACTTCAGTTAGTCAAAGGAGAGAAGCAGCCACTGACTTAAGGAAATTCTCATTATAAACTGTATTTTAAATAAAATCAATTATGAATCCAAATATGAAATTAATAGCATCTAAACTGCTCAAAATTTCAGTCTTACCAAAATGATAACTTCACACTAATTAATTTTCTTTAAGTAGCATAGCAGTTAACATAATTCAAACCCACCAGTTAGATTTGTTTTCAGAACAACTTTAAAAACTAAAAATGCCTACAATTATAGGAATTATAAAAACAAGCAATAGTGAAAAATTTAAACCTTGATACCACAAGACTAGTAGAATCACTTTTCAGAATGCTCAAAGGAATAATTCCTGATTCCATCAAATTCAGTTGCAAGATGGTGGGTTGCACTTCTAAAACATATGCCACACAAATGAAAAGAATAAGGCAATTGGCACTAACATTGCTGCCAACAGGGAGCTAGCAAGTTAGCCAAGAACATTTGCTTACCTACTGTGCTTGGCTGGTAAACAGTTTTACTTGTGCTTAAGATTGGTTTTTGGGGTATACTTCGTTTCCTTATTCGGTCTATTAATGATTCAAATTCGTCATCTGAGCTATCTGATTCTACCTCTGTCCTTTGTCGTAGTGCCACAGTTGGCACTTTACTTTCTGTACTCTTTTCACAGCTTCTTTCTTTCCTTCTAGCAAGCAAGTCTGGACTGCCTCTGGAGATTGACTCTCTCAGATTCTGTGGAGGTGGGAGTTTTATGCACTTCCAACTCTCTTTCAAGTCTTTCACTCCCTCTTTTTGGTAGTCATGCCATGAACTTTCTACAAAAACAGAATCTTCAGTGTCTTCTTCACTTGAAGCCTCTGGATGCTGCCAAGAACTGCAGTAAGCGTTTTTCTTTCCAGAAGTCATCAACTTCTTCGGGGTCTGATGATCCTTCTGTGCTGCAATTCAAGAGAAACAGATTAAAGTTTTGGTAATTTCATTTAGGATACTTGCCTTTGTCTTAATACAAAACAATCCCTTGAAAGATAGGAAAACACAAAGAACAGAAATACATCTTTGCATTTTCTTTATTACACCCTGCTCATTTACCATCATACTAAATGGAAAGTCACTGAAAGATGTATAAAAAAAATAGCTTAAACCCCATGTACATATACATCAGCCATCAGGTCTAACAATCCTGAAAATGTAGCTAGCACTGGCATAATCTTCATTCCCAGTAATAAAAGTTATGTCAATGTAACAGTGAGGCTGAACATTTAATGTTAAAGTTTTATAAAACCACAAGGTGAAGGGTGACTTAAAAAATGCTCAGCCTTAGCTGACTAGACCATAGCCTACAGCACAAAGCACGCACTTGCCAACAAACAAGGCTTCTGACATCTCAGATTTGACTTATCAAGACCAAGGGATCATCATGTCAGATCTATTAGTGACTTTTTTTTAATCATGCTTCTGGTCCACCTTGCTTCCCCCATTGCTGTTCCCTCCTTGCTTTTCCCAAAAACCATTCCATTAGCTTTTTACAATCTGCAGCTGGCATACATGTCTCAGGGTTGACATTCACCTCAGCTGCAAGGGATCCCACCCTTCTTGATCAGAGATCATTTCGTAGAATCATAGAATCATTAATGATTATGTTTAACAAGCTCTCTCAGAAATCTATGAGGTCAGCAATGAAAGCTATCTTTCCACCCATTAAAATTCCTGCTTCATATTTGCTGTTGGACAATTACTTGCCATTCTTCGTTGTGCTCTTTCTCACTTTAAAGTCCAAGAAGAAATCATCTGAGTCATCAATTAAGTCCTTCAAACTGTAAAACAAGCAAATAATGTGGGAGAAGGTAGGCATAAGCGGGAAGATAAAGTGAGTTTGCCTTACTAAAAAAGCAAACTAAAAAAGCCACCCAATATAACATTATCAGTTGCTCACAGCAAATGTTACCAACTATATCCATTAATAGCAATGGCAATTGAGCATGTACACCTCCAAACATCTCAGTTCGCATTTGTCCTGAACATACAGATTGAACACATAACAGTTCTTCTGTTTGCAGTCACGCCTATACACGTATCCACCCATGAATCACTAAAGCTTTTGAACATTTTTCTGTATTCTGAATAGTAGATATGATACAGAAAACTAATATATAAACACTGAAAAGTCATTAATTACAGCACCCACCTTGCATCTGCCTTTTTAGAAACAGATTTGGGAGTTTTCATCCTAGCTAAAACTGAAACAGTAAGACATTAATTATGAACAAGGTTCTGGTTTTGTTATGCATTTCTTTAAGAGAAAAGTTTGCAACTAGTAAAAATCCAGTCTAAAGTCTTAAAAAAACCCAAACAACATAAGAATCCTTTACATATAATTCCAACTCTTAATTCCTCAAAGCCGACAGCAGCTGTCTAGCATTTCCTTCAATATTCAATCATCGCCCAGCACCAGACTCTGGTACAAAGAGGAGCAGCTGAGCTTGCTACCCTGTAGCACACTGTAAGTTAAAAAAGCATGGGATGGTACTGAATGTTGTCCTCTTTGAAGAGGTGCACAAGGTGGGGGGAAAAAAAGAATTCAAGACCTTGAAGCTCAAAAAGTATTTGGAGAAATAAGTTATTTTCAGTTTTAGCACCCAGTAGTCTTCACCACTACTTTCATTACAAAAGAAGTAAACAGAGCATCTGCTGCCTTCCAAGCTGCCACATCAGGGTGGCTCATTGAAGCACAAATGGCCAGCAGCTTTCCTAGATGATCATAACCGCAGTATTCCTAGACCATGAAGCAGCATCAAACTAAGACGGCTGGTAGCTGGTCACAGGAAACCAAAAGCTTACAGAAAAATATGACTTGCTACTTAATAAATCAATTCTCTTCAGTTCCCTGTCTCTTGACACATATTTTCATTTCACTCTCTCCTACAACTGTCATTGTAGCGATAGTACGACAAAAGAACAGCTCTGAAAATATTCTGCTCCAAGACCCAACTAGTTATTCTCAGCTGCCTTCCATACCAGAACTGACACATGACTTTGGACTAAGCAGCCTCACGGATGGAGGAGGCAAAAAGAAAGCAGCAAAAAAAAAAAAAAAAAAAAAAGCAGACTGAAAAATATTTAAGTTTTAAAAATTACAGGAACGTGAACAATGACCTAATGAATGAACAGTATTGGAGTAGTTATCAGATTTAAAAGCCCAGAGGTAGAGCAGGAACTATACATAGCACATTTGAATTCAACTGGACATAAGTAGTAAGGCTTGACAATGCTTAAGATCATTCACATGGCACTGAGCTGGAGTGCAGCATAAACTCTAAAATAACGAGAAATCTGCTTTAAAAGCTGCTGGACTAACACAACACTGATATGCAAAAGGCAAAATAAACAGATACGACTTGTTGCCTTACCATTTCTACGATCTCTGTTCAAATGTTGAATACGTAAAAAGGAACACATTGCAAGATTTACAAACCATTAAATTACTTACCAGTCTGAAACCCACTTGAGATGTGGTAGAGCCATGATTAGTCCATCTAAGGAATGAGCTAAATAGAACTCTTGCAACAGGAAAAAACCAGTGCATACTCAACTACCTTAGCACAAAATGATAGTCATAATGGCTATTATCAAAAAGAAAAATACAAATATCAGGTTTTGTACCTATAGGCTAAACATAAAGATAGGAAGTTATGCACAGCAGAAGCCATCATGTAAAATTTACTCTCTGATTCCATCTTACCAAGGCCTTGAGCCACTATGAAAAGCCAAAAACATCCCTCCGACTGGCTAAGACTCATGCAGCAAAAGCCGTGACACAAGAGGGAATTCTGAGTAGTTTAGACGTGTTTAGAACAGTAACTGCTTAGAGAAAGTGTTTGTTCAAAGATGCTCCATAGACTAAGAAGGAAGTGAGTGAGTGACAGGGAACAGACAAAGCTGAGGCAACAAGAAAAAATAACGCAAGGCAAAAAGCATCCAAGATTGAGATACAAGCTTCAAGAATATTCACTGTGGCATATAGCTAGCAACACTGCACTGCAAGGAGAAAATGTACTTTGCAGCAGGAGCAACAAAAGAAAACAATGCATAAAAACTATTTTGCTATAACGAGACAGAAATGTGTCCTTTTCATACTCCTTCAGACAACAAACTAACATGTGCTACTACTTACACATTTCAAATTCGTCATCACTGCTGGAAGAGAAGTACAGGGCATGGCTGCAAAAAATAAAATGCAGACTAGTATCAAGAACATTAGGTCAACAGCAAGTAGATCTGCATCTCTACTGGTCTGAAATAGCTGTGAACACTGAGAACCAAATATACACTGAAAAGACACTGAACATCTCAGATAGGCTCAACTGTTTTAAATTATTTAAAATAGAAATATTAGAGGTTGTATACTATAAATTTATAGCAACCATATACATGCAATATTCAAGCAGTATCAGTTGCTGTCAAAATTTGAAAGAGTGAACCGTTTGGAGACACAGGCTTAGGACATTACATTGGTTTAAGTTCAAATCAGGTATCAGAAGTTGGAAGGGATAGAAAGCTTGTTTCTCATCTTACATGTGGTATATAATCAGGAAGACGATGCTGTGTTGTATTAAGTCTGAAACCTCAAAACATAAAACAATGAGAAACAAGCTGCTTTTGTACAAAGTGCATTTCAATAGGATTGCTGTGAATATTTAGCAAACTGCAGTAGCTTTCATAAAGGTATGTTAAGGTGCAGAATGCATGCGTTACCACTCGGACTGCAACTCTCACGCAAATATAGAGGCAAGCCATAATACTCTTACCAAATTATTTCTTTCACTTTTTGACAAAAACCAGACATTTACAACTTGAAAAACACACTATGTAATTGCATAAAAATATGAATACCGCTTCTTTCAATTACATTGAAGTCACCCAAACCTCAAAGACTGTAATTCCGAAACATGCTAACATCTACCAATTATCATAAAACAATTGAGTGCGTGATCTAAAATTGTATTTAGATATGATCAATAAAAATTGAGGACGCGTGGGATGGGGCTGTCGCCCCACCGAGCGCCATCTCACC
>NW_010559741.1:0-4531 GCF_000687285.1 Phaethon lepturus
CTTAATGATTCTGTGATTCTGTGAAATAAACAAAAACATGTATTAACAAAACAGACATACATAATAGGTGGATGAGATGGACCTTTGAAATATTATCTTCTCAAACATTTCCTGAGAAATTGAGGGCATCTGAATTATTAATGTTATCAATCCTTCAGCAAAGAAGATTTATTTTGCAAATTCCAGCAACCCTAATCAGCTGAATATTTAAATACCCAGTGTTTCTGTATTCCTTTACTGTTTGTTTTCAAGTGTTGATTTTTTTTTGAATACCACAAAAGAGGAAAACAAATCACATCATATATTAACCCATAACCTTTTAAGCTACAGAAACAGACAGGTCATTTTTTTTTTTTTAGTGTTGACATTCTGCATGTGTAAGAAAAACTTATGTATGTAGATTTCTCTCACAAGAGCTTCAGGGCATAACCCAGACAGAGAAGCCATCACTTTTCCATTCTGCACCGAGGCTGCTGACAAAAGAATTGTGCAAATGAGCCTTTAAATCCTTAAATAGTCACTACACAATGCATGAAAGAATGCAGCGCAGGACAAAGGGCAATATTCACAGTTTATCTCAGGGTGATGGATCTGAATCGACGCATGAACATGGGTTTGTTACGGGATGGAGTAGGCCGCAAACCCCTACTGAGAACCCAGTGGCCACAGTCTGTAATGCAAACAGTCAGGCTAAGTCCTTAACAATTAGGGTAAATTGAACTGGCCATTATCTGAACTTCAACTTGTTCTCATGATTGATATGGGAAATGAAAAGTTGTATATATCTCTACAAAGACTGCATGTTTTCTTCTCCTGATCAATGCTAGGAATTGGCAGATTCATATTTTAATGCAGAAATTCCTATTCTATATTTTCATTTAATAAAAGCGCTAGCACTTACATTCACATTGCAGTGAATGTTATCAGTTTTGTTTTCCTAGAATTTTATCTATATATAGACATAGAAATAAGCTCACAAAACTGAATCTATGCAGACTAAGAAGAGATAATCTATATGGACTAATAGTCTATTTGGACAAATACCTGTTCATCCAACATCCTGCACAGCACCAGTCTGTTGTCAGTCTGTATAAATATTCATAAGTAACAAGTAACTAAAGAGTTATGTGTCTTGGGGCATTCAACACTTCAGGAAAATCAGGGTCTTTTAAAGAATATATATAATGTAGAGCATTTATGAGTATAACTAAATGCATTTTACCTATACTGTCCATAACAGTTATTAAAATACTTCATATTAATGTTTCAGGTTTCCGAAAATACAGGAAGTGTAAAAATAACCTTGACATAATGTATTACAGAGAGGCAAATGTTAACTTTTTAGTGCTCAAACAGGGAATGTAGAGGCTGGATCGAGGGGATGCGGTACTCTGTCCTCTACGTATTCTTCCTTTTTTCGGTTTGCAGCAGTGAGAAGGGGCAGGATGACATAGCTACCTGTAAAAGATACGCAAACCAAACCATCAAAGCATCCACAAAGCATCAAGTGTTCATATATAATTGTGGTGAGGAGGGAATTCTCATTAGCTTATTAAAAATACCTGATTGAAACAATCTCTTTTGATTAATATCTCACCTGTTAGTATTTAAGTCTGTATAAATTCAGGTAACATTCCAAGAAACGTGATCTGTGAAAGGGCATGTGATTTCACATAAAGACCTGCACGGAGGCCACCAGGACAGCCAATGGAACACAGAGACTTCAAGAAACTCTCTTCAAAGCAACCCTATGTATTCAAGTATACACTGCATTCAAGTTGGATGGATTTCCCTTTTGTCTATAGTCATCAGAGGCAAGTGACATCTTGAACGCCTCAAGAAGATTAAATAGCAAAGCTCAGTCGGAAGCTTAAAAAAAAGAGAGAGAAAAGAAAAGGGCCAACTTGGCCATTATGGAGCTGGTCCTTTCTTGTCTGTGAAAGAGCTTTCAAGGAGTACTATTGGAAGAAGAAGGCCCAGATAAAGAATACAATAATGTTAGAAAGGGAGAAGTCCGAGTGGAACCAGAGGGTGTGGGTTGTGCTGAATGAAGGATTAGTGCAGCTTCACAGCAAAGAAAAGGGGAATCCTAGTCAAGATGAAAATGAGGAATTACTTTTTTTAGACTCCGGTTCACTGAGCAGTGACAATGCATGATGGGAGGTACTTGACATAACACTCTTCCAGGCCATGTTTGCTCTCCATGTGGGACCAAGAAAAAACAACAACAGTGGCACACCAAAACAAAACAGTTTTTAACCTAATAAACTTACTCAGAAATTCTTTTCGACAAACCTTAGGTTTTATTTACCATTGAGTAACCACATGTTGAACCAATCACACATGGGAAATTAACATGCCAGATTTGCAGACAATGTATCTTTTAACATGTCTATATATTGCAAAAGGTTCAAATCAATGCATTCTTATAGCACATTATAGGAAAGGAAGATACTTTAAGTGTTGAATTCTTCACAGTCGTCAGAAATTGTTATCATCTGGAACATCTTAGGGCAAATTAGAACACAAAATGATGCAGAAATAAAAAGCACACTGGATTCTTAGCTTCAGATGTGTGCACAGTCAGGTTGATTCTGAGTTAGGGAACAGACAGTGCAGAAGCAAGAAGGTACAATTTAATTGCTGCAAGAGTTGGGCACATATTTTGGATTCAGGGCTATTAATATTATTCTGTGAATCACTTGTCTATTTTCCCATGTGTGAGGAATCTGTAGTCCCAGAATCACATTACTAGTCGCAATATAGCCAAGGTGGAAAAAAAGGGCTGGAACACAGGGTCTTTGTGACAACTTATTTGTTAATATGATAAAAATACATACTTCAGGTTAGGGTGAGAAGCAGCAGGTTAGGAGCACTGTGGCAATGTTGCCACATCCACATCACATAGGGAAAGGAGCAAGCCAGGAATCCCTTTACCTGCTTGTGAAATCATTATGGTAATAGAGGGCAAAAGAAACAAGCTGGTCTACCTCATCCACTTCCCTAAAGTGTCAGGAAAAGCTCAAGTAGCTTAGGATATTACAAAGTATTAATCTCATGCAGAGACCCCTGCTGTCCCCATAGGCAAGGGACCCTTTGCTGAAAAGCTTTCTTCAGGGCCTGATGAAAGAGCTGAATGGGCAAAAAAATGACCCTGAGATAATTCAGTTTCCGTGGATACCTCTCAGTCCAGGCAAACATAAGGTTTTATCAGGGACAGGACAGAATCACCACCTCCCTCGGGTACCACACCAGTTCATGAAGCTGTTAATGATGGAGTCAGAGACTGCACCTCACGAGTCGCTGGAACAGAACAGATTTGGCTCCAGTAAAAAAAGGCTTCTTCCTAAAATGTATGGATTATCTGCAGTTGTGGTGAGGTGTTATTAAGGTAATCAATAAAAAGAGAGCATTTGTCATGTTGGAACAGTTTGGTTTGACAGGCTTAGCCAGAAGAAAGTGCAGAGGGGATGTAACTACCCTCTAAAATGTACACTGGCAAATTCTATGAAAGCATGAAAAATAAAGGAAAGACTGGCACCTGGACAAATGAGTTGTGGCTGTGAATACATTTAGGAAATCAGAAGGTCCCTTCACGGTCTTTTGCCAAAAGTCTTCCAATAGCAACAAGAATTGCAAACGTAACTAGTTCAAAGGCTGAACTGTATGTATTTATGGTGTGACGGCTGCTGTTGTTAATAGTTGACTGGATGCAATGACCTAAAGCTGAGGGAACAGAACTGTGGTTTTTGAGCATAGATAATTCTTATGATTTCTGGAACTGCCCAGGTGGAGGTTCTGGCATGCAGGCTGCCAGTCTGATCCCTTTCTACCGTACTCCCTACAGTTGTTCCTTTTTCTTCTTGCATTATCTGTTTTTTCTTTCTACTCACCAGCAGCTCACTTCTAAGGGGCAGACCACAGGACCTGGATGGTGGCCGCGCTCAATGCAAACTACTGAGAAACCAAAAATGTAATCGATTATGCAAGGGCGGTCACTGCCTCTTCTGCTTCTTTGCACATGTGTGTGGTTGTGTGGAACTCAGGGAGCACTGTATATACCTCTGATCTCCAGTGTAAACCCCTGTTTTTTCCGATTTATCATATCCAGCCTCTTTTTCTCTACCTCATTAACAGGAACAGCCTTACGGTCACCTGAGTGCATAACAACAGGGGGTTGTTAACCCTGTTGACTTAGGGTTACCTGAATGTTTCACATGGTGACTGTGTTTGGGACTCAGAGCTTCCCTATCACACAATACTGAATTTGAAGACTGATTTAATTAGGTATTGCATCACTGGAATGAGATTTTTTAGCCCTTTGACAAGCTTAGGAAGAATTTATGATGTCATAGTGTCTACATATATACACTAGTGCTTTTTGTGATGATAGTGTGAAGCTGCAGGCAGGAGATCTGTTTGGGCACGTGTGTGCACGCAAGGGTGCACTTTAAGGATATTGTATCCCTACACCACTGAAGCCATTTATTTGTTCATTGTTGGATAATCATCCAGCTCTAAAAACCCTTTT
>NW_010559742.1:0-42403 GCF_000687285.1 Phaethon lepturus
TCTGAGAGAGCGGGGTGGAAGAGTTGAGGAAAGTGGAACGGCTTTTCGCTGAAAAGTGCTCCTTTTTGACAAAAACAAAGTGCTTTGAAACAGCTTTTTATATTAATTTCAGTAAAACTTTATTCCAGGAAAGGAGGAATAGATCTGAAGCAGCCCGGCGTTTGCAGAGCAGAATTGGGAGGTGGGGGGCTTGCTGTGGTCCTGTCAGTGACTTTTCTGCAACCTTGTGATTACTCGTGTGTGTAACGCTCGGGGGTCAGGGACCCGGATTATTACGATCAGCTGAAAATTACAGTTTTTCTCCCCCCGCCCCTCCCCCCCGTAATTTCAATTAGTCTCAAGATGTTTGCTCTTGTTCCATTTTTGGTATGGAAAAATATTCAGAACAGCTGAATTTTGGTGAAATGGAAAATCTAATTCCTTCTGTCCCCCATCCTTTGCACTAGGGTTTTGAAAATAGTCTCTAGGATGCTTAGGAGCAGGGGTGCTGGGAGGCTGGCCTATCCCTCTCATCTTCAGTTGGAGTGTTACGCTGGGACTTCTGCGAGAGCGTTTGGCATCGCTGGTCCAAAGCTACTGGGGAAGTACAAACTTGTTAAGACTCCTCATTACACAGCAGAAGCAGTAAACCTCTGCCAGGTGAAGTATTTAGTGGTGTTCTCTGACATTGTTTATTTGACAGGTTTGTCCTGTTTTCCTTTTAATTCTGAGGAAAAAGCAGTGCATGCAGGAGCTGAAATTTTTCGCGGGCGAGGCGGTAACAGCTCCGTGACTGCCAGAGCTGTGTGTGTGTTGGGGATTTGCAAGAAGAACAGATTGCCTGAAGAGCTCTGTTCTGTGGTTTCCAGGAATGCAAATGCATTAATATATGTACGGCATCAGTTAGAGATGGGGCTATCTACTGTTTCGTGGTAACGAGGAAGTCCTGAAAAGAAAAATTACCATAAAATTATTAGGAAACAGAAAAGGAAGACTTACTGATACGGAGTTGTTAATGCTTGTAGCCACTTTCGGCCAGCACTGAGGAAAAAACCCTGTAGGAAGTCTGTAAGACACTATGATGCCCACAGCACATCTTTAAGGTCCTTCCTGAATCCCAGTCCCTAGTCCCAGTGAGAAGGTATGACCTCTTCTGTACAAGGATGTCAGTTATTTCTGTGTGTGGTGTCAACGGCTCACTACTGTGGATATCACTTAATTTGAAAGTGTATTTTCTCCCTGAGGACCTTTGTGCGTATGTCTGCCAATTTCATAGTTCTGTGTTGAGGCTCCCACTGAAGAACATGGGTGACCCCCTGTTTGTAGAAGGGGAAACTGAGGTACAGAAAGGTGGTATTTCATAGGTAGATATGAAGTTGAAACACAAGAGTTAACTTCCAATCGTTTGGTTTAACTAGTAGCTATAGCAGCTTCCTAAACAAAGGTCAGCAGAAGTGTTAACAAGCAGCTTGTTCGATGTCTATGAAACATTTCGAGATCCTCTGATCACAGGCATATTGAAAAAGGAAGTAGTGTAGTCTGGTGGAGGGGAAATGGAAGAGCAAGCAGGTGTTGAGGTGGTACTGCTTGTGACTGCAGAATGTCTCCTTGCTGAGCCTCTGGCAGCATGTCTGTAGCCTTGGTCAGGCTTGCTGTGCCCACTCCACTGCAGGGTGACAGGTGGAGACAGAAAACGAACTGCTTCGTTGGGAGAGTTCAAACCTTGGTGTTTCTTGTGGCAAGATCCCATAGCAGGTTACAGAAATCGTCAAGGGAGGGCTAAAATAAGAGTTGTGGATAGCTTATTGACATGTGGGTTGAGAGTAACGTAGATCGCTGCAGGCATATGGAAATGCTACCTGATAGTGGGGACTTTGCAGCTTTGCTGACAATGTTATTATGTGATGTGGTGCTGAGCAGCGAAAGGCGAATTTAACCTTGAAGGGAGATGCAGGTTCCTGACTTTTGAGTGTAAGACAGGAGCAGGTTTTTTGGGTAATGTGGTGGACTTTACAGTGTTTGGAGTCTTTAAATGGAGGTATCTTTTTTAAAATTTATACTTTAATTAATTATCTTGGGGGAGTCCTAAGAAATGAAGATGTAGGGATCCCTTTGGCCTTGTAATTTGTGGAACTACTTACTCCCATACATTAAGAGCTCTGGAGAGGAGGAGTTGTTTTACAAGTGTCCTAAATGTGCTTGTAATACCTGTCCATTTGGTGAAGACAATGACTGTAATCAACTTGCATGCTTCAGGGCTGCCGGCAGTTACTGCAGTGTGTCCAGGAAGGGTATTTCCTCTCATGGTGTCATTAGCCAGATGAATTTAGTTTTTGCCTTCCTCTGAAGCATTAGAAATGAGCCACCATCGGGGACTGAGCATGCCAGGAAGGAGGTCTGGGGGGAGTTGAGGAGAGGAGACTGTGCACTCTTCCGGGTGCAAAACAAACATCTTCTTGCTGTCATCACGTGCTTTGATAGCAAGTCTTGTTGGTATCCTCAGAATCGTACTTACCATAGAGTCTGGGGGAAGACTTTGTAGGTTTTCTCTTTCCTTTTGCTGCATGGGATTGGTCACTAAGGGTCATCTGTGTGAGGCTTGTTTGAACAGTCCTTTGCCAGTTTTGGAGTTGCCATGCTGGCTGTGGTGTGATTTCTTGTGCTTTTTGTTCATGGTATGCAAATCTAATCTCCTTAGACTAAAGGACTTCTGTCCTTATCCAAGTTACTGAGCTCTGTTGCAAGAAACTGCATGAAATTTTAATAAACTGTGATATGCAGGAGGTTTGACTAGGTTTTAGGCAGAGTCCTTTCTGTTCTTAAACTTTCTGACAGTGGTAAAGAAGTTTTTCCTCGTGGAAGATGAAGGAAAAGTATTCTGAAAAAGCTCCCCCCCCAAAAAAAAAGAGAAGCCTAATATATTGAGGAGTCTTAAAGGGTAGTGGCATCATGAAAGAGACCTGCTTGTTCTGATGATGAAGTCATAGAAGTAATGGGAAATTCTACTGTTGCCAATTGTACCTTAGGATTCTTTGTTTCTGGATTGCCTTTAATAAATACCACGTTTAAGAAAATGAAATTAAGTTGTTGTACTGTGTTGTTTCTTTTTTCAGTCTCAGGCAGCCTGCTATTACATGGTAGGACAAGAGAGGTAACAACATGACTAATTAAAGTGCAGCAGTGCTTCATTCCCTAGGGCTAATTATTCTGTAGAAAATGGGTCAGTTACTTAGAGAAATCGTTTGCCAGCAGGAGGCAGGAAAAGCCTCTGTTCCCACTCCTCACCTGCCTTTGTGGGGAGTACTGCCCATCTCCATAGGCAATTGCAATAGCTTGGGTAAGCTTTCAGACGCTGCAGCCGTGTCCTGCAGATGGGGAAATGGCACTTGAGCAAACATATTATGTGGTCCTTTCTGTCCTCTGTGTTCTGTATAGCTGTGAATGAAGCTGTTCAACAAAGGTGTTCCTGGGTTGGATCTGGAGTGAAAGACATGAAGTTGGAACAATACAACTGGGAGTTCTCTTTCAAAATAAAATTGCCTGTTGTGAAAGGTGAAGTATAGTGTTTTTCCTTACTTCTTCTGAAAGCAGATTGGTCATCTAGGTAGCTAATGTTTTCTGACATAAAAGGTATTTTCTGCTTGTGGCTTGCTTGGTATGGGTTTGTAAATGATCCCCTTTTACTTCTCAGATGTGCTTCCTGTATATATTTTAGTATTCTCTGATGACTTTATCGCCTGACCGTGTTGCTTGCTCTTAGCTCTGCAGGCTCAGTACAGACTGAGTGTCGGAGCAGAGGGCTGGTTTGCCTTGTACATCAGAAATAAACTGGTCTGCTTTTCACATTTCTGTGACTGTACGTGAGGCAGGAGTATCCAGATGGTTGCTGAGCTCCTAGGTAAGGTGGTTGTGCAGGCGACCAGAAAGAGTCCTGAAAGCAAGCCAAACTGGCCAAAGGCTTTGGCTCTGTACGCACAGATTACCAACATCTGTGCCAATGGGGAGCAGCGTTCTCTTTCTGGTTTTGTCAGAGCACTACGTTCCTGGTTGTAAGTGATACACCAAATAATGTCTAGTGTGAGCCAGAGCTTATGTACCTCACAATCCAGCTGAAACAAGTATAAAAGACATGTATTTGCAGGTGCGTGCTGCTCTTTAATATGTCCTTAGCGGCTAAATAGAAGCTAAACTGCTTTAGAGATTTGTTTGCAGTCATATCTGAATGAGAATACCTATCGCTTACTAGTTCAGAGGTGTCTAATCATTGTATAAAAAAGAGAAGCATTTTAGGTTACCCTTTCTTTTGTTATGGATTTTTATAAGTGTCAGTGCACAAGAGTTTGGCACAACCTTCTTTGAAAACTCTTCTCACCCTCACAGGCTTCTGTCAAAGCTGGGTGAGATGACTGAGGGAATGTTCCCTACCACAAATGCGTACTGTCTTGCTTTCATTGCATAAGTTCCAAACATGAGTAGTCACTAGATAAGTGTTGATAGTGTAGAGTGGCAAAGCTGCTGTTTGACTTCTTCCTTGCTTGATCTTTGCTCTCAGGTGCACTGTATATTGAAGGTAGCCTGTATGAATGACTTCTTCGAAGCACCTTTCTGTCTCATTCTTGTCTCTGCCAGGAGCATGAAGGAGGCTAGCTGTGGCACAGTGCTGTGGCTAAATGCCTTCTAGGGAGAGGGAGTCTGTTTTGTTTTGTGTTTTTTCACCCTGAAGTCAGTCAAACACATAAAGGTCCACCAGCCTAATCTGGGATGAGAAGTCCTGGTGAGGGCTGTGTCTATGCAGAGCTCTAGGTAGAGTGGTTTCTCACTGCTGATGATGGAGAATGCCTGATGATTATGGTATATGTGTCTGTTTCCTCTCCTGCTGACCAACCTAGCAAAACCAGGCTTGCTTAATCCATATGGCACTCTTTGGCCCATGTATTTTCTTTGTATTTTCTGTCAGCAGAGGTTTATGGTAAGGATGCTTCCAGTAAGTTCTAGAGGAAGAGTTATTTCTTTTTGTGATTTGTGGTGTTTTCAAGATGTGTATATAGTTTCCCCTAGTGGCTTGATGGATACCATGTGATTTGGTTTATTTTGATCCAGCAGTTCTTTCCAAGGCAGATCTTGCAATTAAGCTTTTAATTGGAAGTGGACTTGCACAAGAGCCGCAGGATGTAGGGCACAGTTTATAAAAATGCTCTAGTGTCTACCAGAAAGAGAGGAGCCGCTGTGAAGGTAATGTCATGATTCCTTAGCAATATAGAGCTTGGCTGTTGTTGCTTTTGGGTTTTTCTGTGCTGGTTAATACTTTACCATGGAGATGAGATACTGAGTTTCTAAAATATCAGCTTCTGTCACTTCAGCTGACATAGGCTAGCACGGTATGAGGAGCACCCCGGGCACCTGAGCATTCCCATTCTGTGCAATGGAAGACTCAGGTGCATATATAAAGTAGGCAGTATATTATATTATATATAACTTGCAGATGTGCAAAAAATCAACTTCTGGAATCAAAGTCCTCTGGTTAGATAATTATACCCTTTTGGAAACAATGCCTCAGTTTGTTTGTGTTATGAGGTACTACTGCTCACCATAAAGCAACTAAACGCTTAATTCTTTCATAGATTAGCTAGAGTGTAATAGTTTTTCAAAGACCAGATCAAGAAGTAGAGCATGTTGATTTCTAAAAATGTCATGTATGCACATGTTCTGATTCACCTCTGATTTTCATGGTACGAGCTCCAAGAGCTGCAGTAATGCTTAGTGCTCCAGTTTCAAGTTGGGGTATGCTACTTTATGTGTCGAGTGCATGGGGGTTGTTTTTTTGTTTTCTTTTTTCTTTTTGCAGCTACATATTGGACATAGAAGATAGGAAAGTGTCACATTCTGATGGGAGAAATGTAGAATGTAGTTTTCATGGTTTGAGATCCTTGTTTGAGAAACAAGGACTGGAGAATGTTGTGACAATGATTAAAATTTGCTACACTTTGGACCAGAGCTTAGCAACATTTGGAGTACTAAAAAGCTGTAAGTGCTAACACCAGCACTTTCACTGCATCTTTCATTTGCGAATATCTCTGTCCTTAATGAATTTTCATTGTGTCTCTGTGAGGCTGGTATTATTAGTGTCATTTTGCAGACAAGTAGATAAAATAAAATGCTTGTATAAGCACATTCCTGCCTTTTTCTGGCTTACTGAATAAAATTCAGGAATACTAATGTTTCAACCTGTTCTTGAGCTACTCTCTTGTACTTTCTCTTTTGCCAGAAGAGAGACTAAAGGCATTAATCTTGGTAGCTTTTTTCCACCCCTTTTTCTTTTTCCATTGGGTTAGGAAGCATAAAAGTGAGACATTATTATGCAACATATCTAAGTGTGCATGTGATACTTGAAAAAATGGTAATCAGATAAGTTGCTAGGCAACAGAACCCTGCCTTCAATTACCAAAAATCCAGTGAGTTTGCTTTCATGATGTAACGTGTTCTGTACTTCTTCCTAAAGCAAGTGTAGGTGGAGTTTTGTAAGAGTTGCTCCTTTTTAACTCACCTTCTGCTTAACCTGCCATATTGCGAGGTCAAATTTGACCCCAGTTTTAGAGAAAAGCATTCACAGAACCTGAAATCAACAGAAAAATGTTAGATGAGCTCTTAAAGATAATGATGCATGTGTAAGTGTATATAAGTAAATAACCATTCCCCCCATGGGTCTGTGACTCTTTCATGGTTCAACAGCTTACAGCAAGTAGTCCATAGCTCATCCTTTCGGACCATGAAAAATAAGAAAATAGGTGAGAGTTTTAAGTTAAAAGGTAGATGACAGGGATATGTGGGAAGCTGTGAGAAGTCTTAAAGTGGTCCATTGGCCCAAAAATGTTGAGAGCTGTGGTAATTCATGAAAACTTGAATGTAAAGCCAGCTGATTTATTTTCATTGTCTTAGCAGGAACAGAATAGAAGGAACATCAGCAGAGATGAGTGTACATGTAGGAAAAAGTAAGTGAGAGTCTAATAATGTAAGACAGATCTAGCAACACAAGGGAATTTGATTGTGTGTTTTGTTTGAAACCTGAGGGTTTTTTTTAAGACAGATTGCAGGATAACAACAACAACAAAAAGTAAAGACTTTTGGCAGTTACTCTAAACACATTTCTGCTTTTGGTGATAAATAGCCACAGAAGCATTTGCTGATACTATAGTTGTGTGGGGCTGCATGCATCTGCCCGAGCCTCTTCAGCTATTCGGTGGTGCTGTGGCTTTTAAAAGAAATCTAGAACTCTGGAGGCTTACTGTGCTTCTCAAGGCTTTGCCAGTTTTCAGTAGAGATCGGGGACCCACCTGGAGGAATCTGGGAAAAGATGCATCTAACTTTGGAAATCACTCATTTTCCTTGGGTAACTGCATGTTGTTGCTTTACAGTTGTTTTTCCAATGATTTTGTTGTTGCTCTTCCAGAAGAAAGGCATTTCCTTTTCAGGAGGTGGGGACTGTGTAACAGTGCATGCCCTAGGTATCTCTCTGAGGTAATTCAGTCCTTTTGGGAAGGAAATTCAGCCAAACCTACCATGTTTTGTGCTCGTGTCTACCAGTCTAGGTTCAGAGATGTTCAGATCCCAGCTGGTCTGCGTGCAGGTTCAAAAGCCCTCATCAAAAGCTGTGTTGGGACTTCAGGTGAAAGTGAAATCCGCATCACCCTCCATGTAAGTTCTGCCAGGGTGAGTTTCTGAGAAGACAGATGCTCGCTTTCTGTTTCTGAATTTGGCACTTTCTTCCCAGATAAGTCATGGAGCAGCGTTGTGACTTTGTTTCTCTGTTGGTAGAACAGTTTATCACTGGGTAGTTGCACGGGCCTGAGCTTTCTTTTTTGGAGCACTTTGGAAATAATGAAGTGTAAATACTAAGACAGACTGTTGAAGGAACGTACAAGTAGCCCCTTCCCAGTCAGTAGTTTGCTTTCCTTTTTATTTGCGTGTTCTTTGTATTCTCATTTGGTGAGCACTACTGCTAAATTATGCTAATGTGCAGTCCCCAACCTGCTGACACCAGGAATGTTGGTGTCTGTGTCAGAGGAACGGTCAGAGCACGGGCAAATGCTGTTTTGGGAAGACTGAGTCTGGCCTAGTAGTGGATTTTAGTTTTTAACTATTTCTGTATATGCAATTGAATGGTCACACCACCATTGTTTTTTGTTTATTTTTTGTCTACTACAAACATTACATGTTTTTAATCATTAGTATTTCAACACAGAAAGTTCATTTATATACAAAAGAAAAAACAAATCCCCTAGTCTTAAGTGATGTATTAATCACATGAGCTTTAAGGTTGAACCTTTATCTTCAGCTGTACCTCTCTGCGCATGTGTGTTACAACATAGTCTTTTCTAATGAGGAGTTTCTTCAGTGATTATTTTCTTTCAAGTGTAGATAAAGTAACTGAAGATAGGATTTCTGCCGCACTTTGAGTTCACAGAAATGAAGATTTTTGTGAAAGAGGAACTTTTTCTGCTGGGTGGTGGCCTGTGAGCCAGATCTGAGAGGTGATGCAGCTGAGAACTAACAGGGGTTGGGGCAGCGTTCAAATGACTGATGAGTTCCTTCATCTGGCTCTCGGTGAAGCTCCATGGGTCGCCTGAGTGCCGGTGCCGGGGAAGGGACTGAATTGAGCAGGACAGCTTTGTCCTAAAGTTAGGTTGGCTTGAAGCCTTTTGTAATGTTCATATTTCTGCACTGAAGGAGTTGAAAGTGTGTTGCAGTTGCTTATTTTGTATGATTTTGTTCCCCACTCTTTTATAAATCAAATTATAGACAAATAGATCTGACTATGTAAAAAGCATTTTCAGTGTTTTTGTGATTCTAGGGAAACACTTTTTAAAATTTTGTTAGCATGTGTCTGATAAATAGTTCAGTAGAAACCTATATCCAACTGTGACAAAATGCATATAATGAAAATAGAATACGTGCAAATAATTTTTAGGAATGTCAGCTTTAAAACAATTTATACCAGAGCTGGCTAACAACCAAGTTCTTTCCCAATTTGATGTACAAATACCTAGCTGTTAAATTAGCAACTATTTCTCATGATAAGAGAGACTCCGATGCAAGCCTCACTGCATACGCAGAAGGTGCTAAATGTGTTTCTATAATACCCGTGTTACATTGATTTAATTAGTGTTTTTGTGCTATTCATTGCTCTGTCAATCTTGGTGGGAAGATTATGTTGGGAGAAGATTAGTTATTTAATTTATACTTTTAATTGGAAATTGGAGTGTTTTTGTAGTTAAGTGTTACCTAAATAAAAAAAGTGTAGTGATTTTTTAAGGAGAATGCTTCTCTTGAATTCCTGTTAGACTTTGGTGCTCAAAAACTCTGAGATTCATTAGGGTAATGTGAAGATGCCATTTGTTACACAGCCTGACACATAGATGTTCTTGCTCTGTAGCTTCTTCACATGCAGTTAATCCAGAAAAACGCTATGTATAGACAAGCCCTCAGAGTGTAAGATCTGTGAGGCTGATGCGAGTACAATGTTAGATTGTGTGTTGGAGCTGGCACCTCAAGGTGTGAATTCTGTGAAAGTCTGGAGTGTGGCATCCTAAATGTCAGGGCTTAAAGAGAAGGAGAAGTATAGCCCAAGCTCATGGGTTCTGCTTGCTTGGGTCATGCAGCCATGCTGCCCAAGCCCAAGATGGAGGTGAAAGGCAGTCGGGTCACCAGAGCAGGGGAAGAGGCAGCGCTGGTTCCCTCAGGTGGGTGGCAGTGGCAAGGGCCTGTGGGCACGAAGGCCACACTCTGTCCCGGAATGGGGAAGGGAGAAGAAGAAAAGCGTGATGATGGAGAAGTGAGGTGGGGGAGATAGGGAGGCGATGTTAGGAGACAGAGGATGGGGATGAAGAGGATTCAGCAGTGAGGCTTACTTCCAAAACTGTAGGCTCAGATGGGAAGATAAAGTGCTTTGTAGACCCTTCAAGGGTTAACCGAGACCTTGTCTGAGATGGTAGCAGTGAGGAACCCTTGGTCCCTGGTTGCAGTGAAGTTGCTCTGTGTGTTTGCTGTGGCTGGGATCCAGAAGGACAGTGAAGAGTCGAAAGGCTTGGCCTACAGAGGAGAGGCAGCTGCCAGGGAGTCGCCCCAGGTAAGGGATAGGTACAGGCATCTGCCTGGGGCTCTGAAGAAGTCAGGTCTTCCAGGGCCCAATGTACTGGAGCTAAGCTATCCATACACATAGCTCTTTCAGTGTTTAAAACCTCTCTTGCACTGCGCTTCATTAAGATTAAACTGTACTTCTTTGGTTTAGGAAGGCTGTCTGGTTGGTGTATTAGCTGTTGGTCACACGCACTTGGTCTGAAAACAGTTGGCATCTGAAACGGCTCAGACCTGCTGGAAGCAACCCGGTCAACCTGCAGATGCTGTGAACCAGGAGCTGACGAAAAAGCAGGAGAGGTCCAGGATTTCTCCCCAGAAAAGGTAAGGGCTGGAGGGTAAAACTGGTGGGAGTGCACTCATAGACCAGAAAACCGGAGCAGTTCTCTGAGAAGCTGACTGCATTGTAGATGGGACCTTTGAAATTTAAATGTGTAAAGTGCATAAATGATGCTCATGACGTGAAGTTATTTCCGTTGGTTCAAACTGCACATTGTCTTCTGGAAGTCTAAGATCGCCGTTTGCACACATCACCCTTGATTCCTTGACCCTTGAGCCACACCATTCTGATTGCTCGTAATTTATATTGCCCACCTTATTCCAGTGTTATTGTCTCTTTAAAACCTCACACTCGAGTAGCCTTAGGCAGTTAAAACAATCAGGACAGTGGAGCAGTACTCTGAGCTAAACCAGAGCAGTAGGTAAAGAGCAGAGGGTTGCTCTCTCCGGTGGTAAAAACACAGGTGTGAGTCGGATGATGAGGAATCTATTCCTGGCCCTAACAAGCAGTGCAGTGTCTGCACCTGATTCACCAGTGTGTTACTCTCCTAATCTTTTTAGGTTCATCTTGCCACTCTCCTGTATCTATGGCAGTCTGGTACACTTGCACAGAGTGGATGTAAAATACTGTCAGATTGGATGGGTGATTTGTATCCTGGAGTGAAACTTTATATTGATCCTGGTAGACAGTCATTGGACATTGTGGGACCAGAATGACAATCTCCAGACCCTGCAGCATTTTCTGAGTGCTCTGTGTGTCTGCGGTATGCGGTGTGGTGCCCTAACAGGAGGTTGAGAACAGGTCCTCTGATACAACTTGCAGCAGTGCAGGCTACAGTATCATTTTCCCTGTTGTGGGTAAGGTTTCATGGGTAGGTCATGCTTTATCTTGAATTGGGAACGTGCTTTGAATAAGTAGGTGCTACCTATATAAAATGCAAATTCATGTAGCACCTTCCTCCCTCATCTTATCCTGTCTTAGGGGTCTCTATCCTCTCTTAGGATCTCTTGGGCTGTACCACTATGCTAGGGTATTCTGTTGTCCCACTCGTGTAGGTATTCTTGCTCTGATAGACCCCTGTCCCTCTCTGAGACTGGGGAACAGACCCAGTCAGCTGCTGAAGGAAAGCAGGAGACTTGAATTGTGGCAATGCTAGCAGTGTGGATAAGCAGAGTCAGCTGCTGCCTCAAGCTCTGACTGTGATCTTGCTGCCATTGTGTAGCTGAATACAGGGCTTCAGTTGGTCAAAAAGTGTCATCTACTGAGCAGTAAAGTCCAGACCAAGGCTGCAAGGTTATGACAAAACAAGTGTCAGCAGCTTCCTGGGAAGGCTGTTGGTGATGGACCGAGCCTTGGAATGAGTCCAGCCATTTTGTCAATGACGCAGCCATGAGTACTTCTGAAGAAAGCTGTGTCTGGCAAGTGCTCTGGTGTATGGTACTATTGCTGTGAGTAGAGCAAATGCTGCTTATTGCCTGCCCTCAAGAACCATCAAAGGAAGTGCAGACGTCTCCTATTACTGTTAAAACAAAAACTGAGCGCTGTATGGGCACAAGAAAACATAGATCCATTGGCAGCAGAACAAGACTATGAATTATTCATTCCTCCAATGCCTCCTGTATGTTCCATCCACTCAGGGTGTTCAGCATGCTGTCTGCTGGAGATGCAGACAAGATCTGCTTCCAAAGCCACGGGGACACGACCCTGCAGACTGTGATCACCACTCTGCTCAGCTTGTCCTCCATGAAACTGGCTTGTGCGTTGTTGTGACATCCTTGAGGACACAGAAGTAACCTTTGATCATCCTGTGGGCTGATGGTAGGAACTCTTGTAACACCAATGAAACTGGGACGCGTCTGGTAATGCCAGCCTGGAATTCGCTGTGAGGTGAGGGCAGTGAGTTAGGACCAAGATGGAAGCACTGACTGCTCTGGCCCATTTTGCAAAAGGGAGGTGGGGGGCTGCATCTTCTGTGTAGTATTGCTTTGTTTTTTGTAAGAGAACTTATACTATGTCAGTTTGTTCCTAGCTGTGTCTTGCTGAGAAGCCAAAGTGTCATATGGTAGAAGTTCCCTGATCACGAGCAGGATTTTTCTCCCCATGCAGAGCGCTTTAGTGGAGACGACTCTATTTAAATGGCTGTTTGGGAACATCTGTGGAATACATAGTTTTTCTCAACTCGTTTACTGGTGAGCATTTGTCTATGTAATGGTTGTCAATTAGCAGCTGAGGTTGAGAGGCATTGAGGACTTACGAAGCTGCAGAGACTAAATTCTCCTCAGATTCTTTCATGAACTGCTCTGAGCTGAGGTAAGAAGTGCCCAGTGTGAGAGAAGGTGTTGATGAAGGTTTGTTCAGGCTGTTACTCAGCATAAAATGCACATACTTGGATGCGGAGGGGCTTTTACTCTTTTTTTTTTTTTTTGCTTTTTCCCTCCTGCTGGTTGGTATGAAGGTTTCTTCAGCCATTTCATGTATCCAGGCTGCACCGTGCATGCCATATTGCAGATTTTTGAGCATTCTTCCCTATTTTCTTTCTGCATCTTCCAGAGTTGCTCTTGGCTATGAGGCTTGTGCTGAGAGATGTTCAGATTTTTAGAGCAGGAAAAGCTACTTGTAACTAGCAACTGCTGCAGAAATGATGGGCTGCTTAAAGCGAAAGTTTAACCCTTGCACTTACACCTGTCTTGTAATGTGCCCTACACCATTTTGAGGGCATTTCAAATTTCTTAAAGAGCTTTGAGGAAAGGAAGTGAATGATATTTCAGTCAAGACAGGACACTATAACTTGTGTCCAGAACAGTTTTCAGCTTCTCATTATGCCAGCTAGCTGGATTTGCAGTAGAGTGAGCCACCTTTTGGAGTTGTCCTGGTCCAGAAGGTAAGGGGAGCTGTGGAGGCTAAGATAAAACCCTAGGCTGTGTTGGAAGAGTCCTCACTGAAAGAAGTGGTGGAAGCAGCCTGGGGGGAAGATTGCCCACCTGGGTTGAGAGGTGGGGTAAGTTTCAGAAAAAGGACTCTCAAGGAAGAAAGGGTTGGTCCTGAAGCAGGTAAAATGTGTTTGTCCTCCTGTGGTCTTGACAGAAATGAGAAGATGATAAACTGGAAGAATACTTTACTTTCTTTTTTTAAAATCAGCAAAAGAAGTAGACAAACAGAGCAGGCAGTGGATTTATGGTTTCCATAGTGATATAACTGTGGAAGCTTTTGTATGGCTGAGCTTCGCCCTCACTGCAATCACACTTGAAGGCTATGAGTGTTCAGCTTTCCTGCCAGGAAAATGTAAATATACATCAAACGCAGGAGTGGTTGAAAATGCAACTATGTGTTCATGATTTGTTATGTTTGCTTTGTTACCTGAATATGGGGATGTTGGGAAGCTCAGCTCCACCATGGCTTATTTCTCCTTTATCTGTTGTCCGGCACTGAAACAGGGCATCAAACTGTCGTAATACCACAGTTCTTGCTGTACCAGGTAGTGATACGTTGACCTTTGCTTTCTCTCATCTGTACATACACACACATCCCACAACACTGATGTCTGTGATTCTCTGCTCACCCACACCGATTTCAAACATGCACTGATCAAGAAACGTATGCCTAACTCTTTCAGGACGTGCAAACTGGTAAGAGCACCACCCTGTGAAACCTGGAGAGGCGTACTTCATGCTGTTCATGGCCATCATCTCGCTTGTTCCTGTGGGTCACAGAAATGGGCTGCACATGATATTCAATGATGGTTTATTTTATTGGGCATTTTGAGGGTGCTTTAACATTCAAAAACATAGGACCTTCTGGGAATTTTTGCATATGGAGAGAGCTGTTCGTGACTGTGAATGGTTGAATTTGTGAACCTTTAAATCTGTCTTTCTAAATAAGCTGGAGTGCAGAATTTTTCAGCATCTCAGCTGACGGATTGGATATCAGTGGGTCATAGAGGTAGAGGAAGGAAAATGCTCAATGTGAGTGCAGGATGCACACATCAGACAATTAGGCATGTACCAGTCCTGCACACCCACCTGCATAGTCCAGTCTTCGAGTCACAGGCATTTGTGCCTTGTTGTCTTCTTTTTTACTGGTACTGCTGCTGGATGCCTCTCTTGCTGTCTTGCTGAACAAATCTCCCCTACCTTCTGCATTTGTTTTGCTTGTCTAATGGATGTAATGGGTCATCTGTTCCCTTTATAGAAAGGAATGTTAATTATTTTCACAAGGCTAATTAGGTTGCTAATGAGAAGCTCTACTGCAGTAATATTTCCTTTAATTACTCACTCTTAAGTGCTGTACAGAGCAGCTTATTGAATATTCTGTTAAATACAAATGCTTGCATTTGGCTCAGAGATGCACCTCCAGGCTCCCTGAAAGAAATGCTCTGGTAAACTTGGGAATCCATGTGACACAGATGACTGAGCAAATGGGACTGAGAGCTGCCTAGTCATGCAGCCTTTTTGACTCCGTGTGAATTCGGTGCTTCTGCAAGTGGCTGGCCGCAGTTGCTGTCTGTATTCCAGTTTTGCTTGACTGCTTTTGGCAGTATCAGTAACCAATTGTGCTACCTGCCAAACTAATCTGTAGTTAGATGCAGCCCTTGCACTGAATAGCTTAGTCTAATTAGAGCCAGATGGCAGCCAGAGGCACAGAGGTGGAGTGACTCATCCAAGGTCATGTCACAGATCATGGCAAACCTGGTAATAAAGCAGAGGTTTCGTCAGTCCTGTGTTAGTGCACTGCACTATTTGGCCCCTTGTGCCTCTCTTAGGGCCAGCATAGTTCACTAAAGACTTGTATCAGTCTGCATATTGCTTCGTGAGGCAACACAACTGCTCAACAACCCTATCCATGTTATCTACCTTGGCACTGACTTAGGAAGGTCCTTTTACTTCTCCATCTGAATCCTGGCTGCCACTTGCTTCTCTCCTTTTTTCACCATTTGTTGTAGAAATCTCAGTGCCTTTTAGAATTGCTCTGAGCGCACCACTGTCTTCTACATGATGTTTTAGTACTCCTAGGACAAGAGATGCTGGAGTGGATCTCCAGCATCCCCTGCTTTTTAAGTGCTGAGCCTTCATGCAGCTCTGCGAAAGAGTTTCACTTTTTGGCAGCATTCTCTGATGTCCAGTCCCATTCATGAGCCTGCTCTTGTCCAGATTCTTGGAATTCTTTACACACTGTAGCTCAACCAGGGAAGATGGTGAAGGAAGGCTGCTGATTGGGGACCACTTCCAAGCATCAGAAGATGCTTCCTATGCTTATATACTGATCACCATAAGCCCAGTTGGAGAAGGAAGGAAGATCTGTCCATGTTGTGGATGCAGTGCAAAACGTCGTGCATTGTACTGTGCTGTCACAGTATCTAAGTGCAGGGGACTCTGAAGAGCAGCTTAGGCATAAAGTGAGAAATACCGAAGAAAATTATTATCAGCGTGAGATAGCAAAAGTCACCCTCCAGTTCTTTTCGGGAATAGGTGTACTCTGCTAGAACAACTTACATCTGTGCTCCACACGTGCATGACTGCCTTGACTGAGGCACATTCATTTAAAAGTTAACTTTGCGTATGTAGCGTTTAAGTTAACTTTGTGTATCTTTACAGCTATGGGAACTCTGAGGACAATAGCTGCAGTGTACATACAGGTTCTAAGTTAGTACAAACCTATGCACAACAAGCACACTTGAAAAGTGTCAAGTTATCTATTTTGAACACCTTGGCATTGCTATGAACTGTTGTGTAAAGTAGTGGAATTAGTGCTGTTTAGCATATGTGTAATGTGACAGGTTTGTTGTATATATCAAGACCCATTATATAATGGAAACATATTTACGTTGTTTTACTCATGGTGGGAGATAAAAACTTACTCATCCTACCAACAGTGTATTGCTTAATACCTAATGATTGTCATAAAAGTCCTCACATGCTGCAGGTTTGTGTATGTATTGGGTTTGCGTGGCAAGGTTTTGGTAGTGGGGGGGCTACAGGGATGGCTTCTGTGAGAAGCTGCTAGAAGCTTCCCCTATGTCCCACAGAGTCCAATGCCAGCCAGCTCCAAGATGGACCCACCACTGGCCAAAGCTGAGCCAGTCAGCGACAGTGGTAGTGCCTCTGGGATAACAGAGTTAAGAAGGGGGGAAAAAAAGGCACAGCAATTGCAGCCAGAGAGAGGAGTGAGTATATGTGAGAGGAGCAACTCCGCAGACACCAAGGTCAGTAAAGAAGGAGGGGCAGGAGGTGCTCCAGGTGCCAGAGCAGAGATTCCCCTGCAGCCTGTGGTGAAGACCATGGTCAGGCAGGCTATCCCCCTGCAGCCTGTGGAGGTTAATGGTAGAGCAGACCTCCACCTGCAGCCCAGGGAGGACCCCACACTGGAGCAGGTGGATGCCCGAAGGAGGCTGTGACTCCATGGGAAGCCCAGGCTGGAGCAGGTTTGCCGGCAGGACTTGTGACCCCCTGGGGGACCGACGCTGGAGCAGTCTGTTCCTGAAGAACTGCACCCCATGGAAGGCTGGAGCAGTTTGTGAAGAACTGTGGCCCCGTGGGAAGGACTCACGTTGGAGAAGTTCATGGAGGACTGTCTCCCATGGCAGGGACCCCAGGCTGGAGCAGGGGCAGAGCGTGAGGAGTCCTCCCTCTGAGGAGGAAGGAGCAGCAGAGACAACGTGTGATGAACTGACTGCAACCCTCATTCCCTGTTGCCCTGCACTGCTCGGGGGGAGGAGGTGGAGAAATGGGAGTAAAGTTGAGCCTGGGAAGAAGGAGCGGGGGTGGGCTGAGGGAAGATGTTTGAAGATTTAGTTTTTATTTTTCTCGTCACCAGTCAAATCAGAGTGGGATAATAAATTAAATTAATTTTCCCCAAGTCAAGTCTGTGTTGCCCATGTCAGTAATTGATGGGTGATCTCTCCCTGCCCTTATCTCAACCCACAAGCCTTTCTTTCTGTCCATCTGAGGAAGGGGAGTGATAGAGTGGCTTTGGAAGGCACCTGGCATCCAGTTAGGGTCAACCCACCACAAGTGGCCAGTGTGAGCAATATCAAATCATTTTACTTAAAAGTGAGGAATTCCTTTCTAGTCTTATCACAAGACAGTTCCCAACACAGATGAGAACTGGTATCTTTGTTCTTCATCTGGTCCTTTGCCCAGAGTCATGAGGTACCTATTACTGCCCAGAAGGAAAACAAGATAAAGAAAAAATCTTGTTTGGTAAGACCTGAAATTACCCTATGTAACCTCAAGTATTTCACTGAGGTGGATAAATCAGTGTAGTACATGCTTTAAGCACTTCTAAGTAGGTACTGGAAAGACGCAGGAATGGTAGCATCAGGAATGCTCAAACTCCACTTTTGTTTCCAGGATGTGTCCATGTCTAGCTACCTTCACAGGCTGTAGTTAACTACAAATGGGAGCCTGAGGAGACAAAGCCTATAATGAAGGTACCTTTAAGTGCCTGAAATTCATGAATGAATTTGGGCATATGTGTGTGAAATGGTTATGAAATTCAAAAGCTAGTAAAACTGTCATGCAGATAATTAATTTGTTAGAATGGTATTGTGTTGCAGTAATAGTGTAAGGCAGATTACTGGAGGCTGAATCTCAAAGAACAAGTCCCTGTCAGAGGTGCGTTTCAGTCAACCAGAGCTCAGTGCTTGCACAAAGGACAGATCAGCTCCTCACTGCTTAACTAACAACTGTGCCTCCTAAAATAACACGCAGTTGTTTAGGGTATATCTTTAAACTTTTATCTTCAGGACATGACAAAATAAAAGCTGAAAACCTAACTCAGGAGTTAAGGGCACCACAAATGAAACGCTGGGCAGAAAGTCCCTGGCAGAAAATAGTGTGACCCTGGGAAAGCCCTGCCCTCTTTGGGAGCTCTGTGCCCCGTTGTTAACGGGGCAGGACACTCTTGTCACCCCTGGCCAAGGCCATTCTGTCTAAATACAAAAGGACAACTACATGGTAACTGGGTAAAGCCTTGGGTTACAGTTTAATGGAAAGAAGCCAGTTGAATTGCCCTTCCATTAACAGGCCTCTACTGCTGTGTGAGACTGCAGGATGGCAGGCTTGCCTCTGTGCTGCAGAGGATGGCACAGCTGTGGGTGTTTTCTTTTCTGGTTGTGCTTGCCAGGCACCATGGGGAAATTGAGTCCTTCGGACCAGGTGCAGAGTGCAGTAAGTTCCCTCTCACAAGTTGACAGTGGAGGATTGGTAATTGACAGAAGGAGAAACTAATTATGGGAGGTGTTAGGAATGAACTGAACTTCATGGATGGGAAGTCATGGTCTTACCACTTCCTCTTAACGTTCCTGTCTGGTGTAAATGTCTCTGTAGCACATAGCCTGGTAGATAGCATCTCTTCCAGTATTTCAGCTGAGAATGTCCTGTGTTTCATAGCATTTGGCTGTTAGGCTGCCATGAGACTTCAAAAATAAGCCTCTTCTGAGAACCAGGTGAAGTATATTCAGCTCAGTATTCCCTTCTTTTCAAAAGTCAAGTGCAATATGGTTTCCTAAGGCAAGGTAATATGTTTTGCTGGGTCAGCTGATATTGTGGAGAGGGGCAATAAGTTTCAGATTCTCAGGCCATCTTTGGGATTGAAGCTGTCTGAAGTTGAGTGTCAGGTTTCTGTCTCTGATCTGACCAAAGTAGTAAGATCGAAGTTACTGAAAACACAGTCAGGGTCTGCAGTAGCTAATTCTCCCTGGCATGAAAATGTGCTTGTGGAGCCCAGCAGTGGGGAAATACTGTACACATCACAGCCCCAGCTGGACAGAGCCACTGGGCCACCAACTCCTCCTTTGCACTTGTGTCCCTCCATGTTGCTGAGGCCCCTGTATGACCATAAACACTTTTGTAAGGGGAATTCAGAGCTGGTGAAAAGGGACTGTATAGACTGTCCAGAGGGACATCTGTGCTTTGGTAAATGAAAGAGAAGCTCTGACAGTGAGAACATGAACTTTGTGTTGTGCATCAACATGAGTTATCTGTTCTGGAAAGAGCAGCTTCCAGAGGCAAGTAAAAGAATCCAGAGCGAGCTGGTGTCTGGTCTCTCTTCCGAGGTGGCCAAGGATCTGGGACAGTTAGTGCCTGTGTTTGGATTATGAGGATGTTTTGTTCATCATCAGGAATGAAACAAACGAATATGAGAAAAATCAAGAGCTATGTGTGGTTTTGAACATCTTCTTTTTGAAGCCGGAAAAACAGAATAAATAGGGTTCTGGTTTCTAGATCTTACTTCTGCAGCAGCAGTGAATAAGAAAGATGAGATGGTATGACGCATTCTTTGAGGTGCAGGCTGTCTTTCCATGTGTGTTTGCACACACCTATGGTACCTTGATTTACTGACACCTGGCCGCTCCTTCTGATAGTAATATTAAGGGAATATATGTCTTACTGTGAAGTATTCTGACACAACTGAAGATGCAAGGAATTCAGTTGTCTTAAACTTCTACTTTAGAAAGGCAGGATGTTCAATTTCGTCTATAGTGTTGCATTTGGGACAGAAGGACACATTTGGGGCTTTCAGCCAGTGACGTGTGCTGCTAGCCCAGGGCTGAGACTGCTGGAGGTGATACACAAGAGCCCATTCTGCTGCTGAACATTCTGTTGGGGTGCTGGTCAAATGACAACCATGCCACGCTGCAGTGCCAGGTTAGTGGAGACAGGTTTTAAAATAGTTAGATAGTTGGCTCCCCTTTTTTGTAAGGGCAAAACAGGTCAGTGCAGATAGTCTGGCTACATTCAGTCATTTTCTCTTCTTTCTACATGCAGCAGCTCCTTGACTTCAGAGAGAGGGGAGTGCTGAACTAGAGAAGCACAGTGAGCTCCTGCCTGCAGAGCAGATTAGAATTTCCTTTTAGTAAAACTAAAATTGCAGCTTATATCAAGAGAAGCTGTTACTAATGCAGCCTTCTAAGCAGAGTCATCTGGGACAAGCAACTAGTAGAGAAGCAGTCTTGACTTACCTTGGCACCTTTTATTGTTGGTTTTGTCAGCTGTCTGACAGCATATGCAGTCAAGAGTCATAATCTTAACTTTTTTCCCAGTGCTCTCAAGATTGTTTTTCATCCCAGAGCAGCCTTTTGGTCCATATCCCACCATCTTCCTCTTCCTCTCCCCATTCTTCTGTATTCCAGCAACTCAGCTTCCAAGCAAGACTCGCAAAGAGCATGTCTCTCCTAAGCCAAGCATCGATCTGTATTTCCAGGTTAACTTTGCGACTGAGCAAAACTCTGATTCTTTGTTCCAGCTGCACTGATTCTACAAGCGCTGGTGCAGGAAGATGATGTGGCTAAACTGTTCCGATGTAACTTTCTTAAGTCTTTTGTCTGTCTCTGGCTGCTGAGAGACCTTTTATGTGCCTTCCCCATCTCTTCTGACTTAGATGTCTTGACCATACCTGTGTGCTGCCTCTTTTCAGTGATTCCTCTCATTGTTGAGCTGCTGAGCAAAGTAGCCTCACTTTTTCCAGCCCCACTGAGGCTCCCAGCTAGGCTGGTTTGAAGAATTCTGTTAATGTGGGGTTGGCAGCCAGAAGGAGGATGGAACATGTATGCAGATTTTGTCTTGTCACTCTAGTAGCTGAGGAAATCTATGGACCTTCATTATTACCTGCTTAGGTGGAGCGAATGATTAGGAAACAGGGATGAGTTTACTTCCCTGGCATCTGCCCCCTACAAGGCTTCAGCTTCTGATAGACTTACAATTTTACTTGCGCGTTCTTCCTTGTTTCCCTCTGTTCTCCAAACATTGCAGAATCTTTTAGATCCATCTTCTATTCTCAAGGCAAGGTTCTTGCAAGGCTTTCCCCAAATGAATTCTTACCAGCTTTCCACTCTTTCTGTGCTTACTGTGTCCTAGAGAAGCCAACACAAATACGGTAGTAATTTTAAGAACCAAGCAAGAAAATTGCTATGTCTTCTACTGCGGCAGCTGTGTGTGTGGACTGAAATTCAAGTCTCCTTTTATCATTGTGCCTTGATCTTTTGCAACTGTGCCATCTTTCTGCAGCTGAGAGTGGAAAATCTTCTGTGCAGATTGACAGCTGATAGGAGTGAGGAGGTGAGTAGTATTTTTACCTCCTTGCTGACTTTAGGATTAGAGTTAGCAGTCCTTAAGGATTTTCTTTTCCATGGTGGAAGCTTAATTCCTTTTTCAGGTGTTTAGCAAGCAGGTGGTATTAACATGATGCAGTTAAATTCCACAAGTCCTGAAGCGCATGCATGTTAGCTGCTATTTGCAAGAGATGGATTAGAATTTTTCAGAAGGCTGAATGTGTAGATTTGATCTGGGAAAAGGGATGAATGTGAGTAGGGTCTTGGCACATACCACAGCCATAAACTGCTAAGCAATCTGAAGCTGTGGTATTGCTTTGTTTCATGATCTGGGCTACACTGTGCTATGAAAGATGAATTCCTGGACTCCAGGCATCCAGAAGCATCTGAAGCATCCCTGTGCATGTAGACTTTTCTGTCTTAAGGAATCTAAAGTCTTACACTTATGTTGACAAATAAATATAGGCAAGTTCTGAAAATGCGTTTCTGTATTGAAGCAATGAATCGGTTTGATTTTATTGGGGAGACTGTTCAGTGGAGCATGGTCATTTGGACACACTGCAGTCACAAAAGGAAATGTGGAAGAAGGATATAAACATAATATTATGTTTCAGAGGGGCTGTGTAAAGGCTGGAACTGAGCATGCCCTGTGGAGCCATGATAAATGACTGGCATGCTGCAGGTAGGAATCCTGAATCCAATAGTAGTGTTTGTAAAAGGTTACCTCAGCATCAAAATGAACATAGTCAGAAGAAGCAATTACGGGGAAAAAAAATCCATCCCCTTCAAGTAGAGGGGAAGAGAGGGCAAATGAGCAAATCAATAAGGACAACATATAAACGTGTCTATATATCTTTATATATCTATACATCTGCAGATAGAATTAAAGATTATGTAGGTGTAGTGGGTTGCTTTGTCTTCGTTAAAGCAGATATCTGTGGTCCAGTCCAAATTAGAGTGTGAGAGAACAGTCCAGTTCTGTGATTTGGGGGAGAGGCAGTAAGACGCTCAGAAAGATTTGGAAAAGAGCCAAGGTGACATCAGCTGTAGTCAGAGGAGACGCGGGGCATCTTTATGACCCAGCTTCCTGGCTTATGAGCTGGAGTGCTTGAAGCTGCAGCTGGGAGCACATGTTTCAGTTGGAAGAACAGCACTGGGAAACACCCCTGGGACTGCACCTTCGTAAGCTGACTGATTGGAAAAGGAGGGAGCTGTGGGACGTAGCAGTAAAAACTTTAAGACCAATGCTGAGTTAAGAAATTGATGTCTGAAGGGATAAGAGGCTTCCTTGAATGGCAGGCAGAAATAGCTTGGCAAATACCAGTTCTGCTTGGGGCACAAATATTGAGTTATTGCTTTATTTAAAAGAGCTCGTGAGTGTTCAGCTTGCCACCTTTGAGAAGGCTGAGAGTTTGTCACGTTCCGCTGTGGGAAAGCTCTGGTGCTGCCTTCTTGGGACACGCAGCACATAATCAGATGAATGAGTCTGACATGAGGGGAGCCATAAACTGCTAAAGGTTAGAGGTTTATGGTGGATCTGATGCTTCAGGTTTACAAAAGAGAAAAATGGCAGGTGTGCATAAGACATGAAGGTTGTGTGTTTGTAGTTGTAACCCAAATGCTAAGCTTCCTGCTACCTTAAGAAATAACTGCACTAAAAATTTAAGCCTTCTTTTGCAAAGATGTAAATAGCAATGAAGTACCCAACACAGTGGATGGGTATGTCTGCTGTGTAGGAAGTAGGCCTTAAAACCTAAGTTTTTGTTGACTTGTTATTCAGGACGGAGAAATTTGACTTGTTTACGAAGACAGATTTACCTGAGTGATGCGCTTACAGGCTGCTTGTTGTTTTTTCTGAATTGAAATAAACCTGAACAATAGAGTGCAAAATTCACCACTAATTTATTTGCCCATTAAATCTATTTCCACTGCTGATTACATACTTTGCAAGCCAGTGATGGTGTTATGGTCTTACTCAGAGGAGCTGCCTTTCCCAGCTGTAGGCATGGTTGCCTCCTTGAGGATCTTGTCAGACATGATGAGGTGGTCAGTAGGATTCTGAGATTTATCCTCTTCTACCCTTCCTTTCCAGGTTGTTTCTACCTCTGAGGACCTGTGTGAACTTGAAATTAAGAAGATGAGGTAGCCACCATCTCGGAGGCTCCGCAAGGATTCCTTTGGTGAAAAAGAATAATTTAGCAATCTAAGACAGCTCAAGTTTTCTCTTCCAGGGATGTCAGGAGAAAACCTGAGCAATCACAGCCTAGTGAATAGCAGATAGCGCTTGGAAGACCTGGTTCTTTCACATCTCAGCAGTAGTTTAATGTTAGGAAGGAAAATATATATTGAGGAGGAAAAATCATTTTCTGTAGAATTGCCATCAAGAGACTTGAAAAAGGGGAAAGAGAGAAGAAAGCTTCTTATGACAAGTCTTGGGCTGTGTTTCTGAGGGTGCTTAAAAGTGTGCTCCCTCCTGTTTCATCTATCTTTATGCAATGCCTTCTGCTTGCAAGGTTTAAACCTAACTCAGCTTAGACCAAGATGCTGGGTTTCTTTACGGTCTGCAGCAGTTCTGTTCCTCCTGTATGAAGAGTGACTGCAGTTGCTAGCTGCAGGTGTTTACATTGTCCAGTTACCTACTATCAGTTGAGTGCTGGTGGTTTATAAAGGCTTGTGCACTGGTGAAGAGTAATACAAAGAGAGGGAAATAGTTCTTTACAGTTGTGTATACGCAGCATGAATTTCCAGTAAAAGAAGCAGCTAACTTTCTCAAATGCTACTTCAAGCTTTACCTGCAGCAAACTAGGAGAGACTGCCTTGGATCTGTTAACAGTTCTAATTTTTTTTTTTTGTCTCTACACACACTGCTGTTCTTCACAGATTTAAGTGACTTGGATTGTGTCAGGGTATTAGCAGGCTAGGGTTTTAGATACCCTTACTTCATTGCCTTGAACATAATATTTTTCTCTGCCAAGCTTAATTTTCAATTTTCAATGTGAAATGTTTTGATTTTTGTGGTTTTTTTTTTTTTTTTTTTTTTTGGCCAAACCTGGCTTTACTCCATTGCATGCTGATTCTGGCTTGTTACTGCAGATTGTTCAGAAGAGCTAGGCTAAGCATATTTACTCATTACTGATACTGACCTCTGTGGGTTGTCCAAATCAATTTATTACTGTAGTGTTGAAGTGGACTGGTGTATTTGCTTTTCATTTTGCTTTGGAAAGTAGATGGGAGCATTTGCTAAGAAGAAAAAAAAAACACCTTTTCAAAAAAGAACTGTCTGAATTTCCGAACAGCTTTAAGAAACCATGTAAGATGGGTGACATATAATGTCTTGACTTCAATGTTGTCTCTTCTTTATGTCTGTTGGCTCTCTAGTGACAGTGGAAAGGATACCGGCTATGGCAAAATCTTTCAAACTCTTAGCATGTTCTCAGGATAAATTCTCTCTCTCCATTCAGCACTCTGTTTTGGGTTGCTTTTTCCTGGTAAGCCATGATGTGCATTATGTTCTTTGAATGTCAGATTTGCTTCAGTCAGCTAATACAACGTTTAAGCTCAGGCTTTCAAAAACAGCCATGAATTTTGATTGCCACTGTACTTGAATGCACAGTTTGAAATGAAGGGGCCCAGCCTACAGGAGCTTACCAGTCAGCCCATCAGGGAACTATGAGTGCTTAGACCTAGGCCTGATGTCATGGACTGCAAACTTGTGGAAGCTTTTGAAAAATGGGTTCTAAGAACTCAATTCTGCTCTCACTGCAGAGAATGAAGTCAACCTGGACTTACTGTCCGGGTTAAGATAATGGTGGATCCACCAGCCAAAACTGGAGGACTCAAAACTGGAGGATGGCTGATACAGATTCTCAGGGCAGGTTGTGCCCCCCTGGACATGCCATCTCCTGGGGGGCAGATCTTCCATACTACTGGCCCTCTCCTCTGCAAGTGTTAGTGGGAAACTCTGCCTGCTCCAGCAGTGGGGTCCTGGCTTCAAAGTCTCTGCTTTGTGCTGTGGCCACTTCAGGGGCACTTAGGCCCTTGCTGGACACTTGCTTGTTTGAGAGCTGTAGTATCAGCAGATGTTGCGGACTTGGGACAGCTTTTCCAAACGGGAGGGCAGCAGATAAGGCACAGGAGTCTTCTAGCAACAGGCTTGGAGAAGGACATAACCTTACCTGAAAGAGAAGCTGGGGAGATTTGGGGATAACACTTCTAGATGCCGAGTCTGGACTCAGTCATTTTTCACAGGTTTGTCTTGCAAGTCTGCTGCTTGCTTGATTCTTGAGGTGTCTTCTGTCAGGAACATAGGAAGCATCCGTCTTGGTCATCACTGTAAGAGCTGCTGCCTTTATTTGTTCTCAGGTTGGAGCGGTCACTGTGGGGTAAGGTGTGTTTGAGTAATCTGGTGTGTGAGACACAGCATGGGAAATCTCAGCTTCCTGCACTTCTACTGCTATTCGTGAGATCACATTAGTCAGAAAACTATTCTTTAAACTAACAAAGTCCTCGTGTTTTCTCTTTGTTCTCTGAAAAGCTCCCCCTCTACACTTCCTCCCAAGAAAACCCTACCTTTCTCTTTCCTGTTGTGAAATGGTGCCTTCTGGGCAGCCCACATACAGGCATTACTGGTAAGAACTACACTTCCCCATCCCGTTGGCTTAGTTTGGTAATTGGATTAATTTAATCTCCTTTTGTCGTCATTCTTTTTTACTGTATCCCAGTTCTCTTTGGAACAGATCTGAAAGGCAGGGATCAGAGGCTACCAGCAGGTACAGAGCGAACTGGGCAAGGGAACAAGGAGTGGCGGGGAAATGATGCGCCTTCTAGGGGAAAGGAGAGAGATGAAAATGAGAGGAAAATGCAGGTTGGAAATGGGCTGTGCTTTCTTACTTGCAAGATGTGGTGGTGTGGGTAAAACTCAGAGGAAGGGAGACAACATGCATCCTGATGGAGGTGGAGTCCAGAGAGAGAAGCGGCAAAACCAGATGATTAATACGTTCAGAACTGACCAAAATCCCAGGGCTCCAGAACCATCCTCAAAGAACTAAGAGTAAGGAATGCACATCAGGTCTGTATTTGGAGACATCTGTCTGTGACATGCTTTTAGCTTCATTGCAGGGCTTGATTAATCGATCTGCTGGAACTATTCCGCACTTCAGTACAGTCAAAATTCTATTTTCTGAGCCACAGTTAATTGAGGCTCTCAGTTACCTGAAGGATGAATATCTCCTCAGAGTTATGACTTCAGCATATAAGTACCGCTAAGACTTTACTTCATAAATCTTTAAAGACTGATGAACTAATGTCTTGGGGCCAAGTCCAGCACCAGTGTTCTGTAAATCCTAATGGTTTGTGTGAGATTTAAACTAAAATGTGGAAGCCAGATTTGCAGCACATTCACTGAATGTTGTCCATGGTTGCAAAGGCGTGCTCATTTGGTGTTTACTTACACGGAAAATGCAAAATAAGAGAGAAAGAATTACATTTAAAAAGGTATTGCCCCAAAATCCGTGTCAATTTTCATCAACATATCCTTGCATCTACTGTACTCTTTGTTACAGCAGAAAAGCCAGATACACGCCTGATTCTCCCAGTCTTAAGGAAGAACACAGTAGCTACAATGATGTGCCAATGGAAGTAATTCAAAAAGTCATGAGGAACTTACACAAGTACTGTTTGGGTAAGAAGGGGCTGAGCAAAGAGAGTATCGTAAGTAGTAATGCTTATGGTCAGGGAGTGGCAGATGCGCTCTACTTCAGAGCTGTCTGCGGCTCACAGTCCTGTTGTTTGGAGGGACTGAAGTACCCTACTACATATGTGCCTCCTCTGTCTGCAGTTACTCTTCCAAATTAAAAAGTAATTATGACATATAACATAGGGCTATAGATGTATCTAAGGCATTTCTTAGAAATATGAACATGCATGTTATAAAACTAAATATTAGTTAAATTAAATACCTCAAATAAGAATTTGTAAAATAACACGGTGCCCTAACTTTTTAACTGGCAGAAACAACTGCGTGCTAAGAATAAGGAACTTCCTGCAGTAGTTCAAGTTCACCTGTGCTGAATCAAGTAGCTGACAGAATTTATAGCCTTAGGCCATCACTGGTCAGTGGAATTGTCTCATGGAGATTTTTTGTTTGTGTTTTTCTTTTAATAGCACTTCACAGTTAATTCAGATTATCTTGACAAGGTCTCATTATACCCATCCAGAGGCTGTGACTCTAAATAATTCTGCTTGGAGTAGAGGGAATAGAGACAATCTGGGAGAGACTTTTTGAAGCACAGTTTGGCTTGGTAGCAGGGAAACAGGCGGAAAGCCACTGCAAAGAGAGCTTTGAAAAAAATGAACCAGGCAGTGCTCAAGAACTTCCTCAGGCATGAACGTGACATGCACTGATGTCTCCCCTGCAGTGCTTGTGTGTGACAAATCTGCCATTCTTTCTTCGTCTCCCATCAGCCCATTTTCTGATCACTTGCCTCTTGCCTGCCCAGGCTGCATCACCCGCAAAACTGAATGCGAGTATTACTTGGCCCTGTACATCAGGTTTATCTGTGTCTTACATCAACCTAGGAGATGATGAATATCCATTTCAGAGTTGATATTCTAAAATATAAAAGTATCATTTTTGTGTTGTTACAATATCATTTTCTTGCAGGCCTAACTCAGAATCGTGCCCTAATCCTCTGAACCAGATTTCCATAGAGAAACACGGTCCTTTGTACGCTTCCCCCGATGTGCTGGTTTGCTGTAGGTGGAGGGGCTCTTGGCCCCTGCATCGCCAGCAGCGTTATCCACGTAGGCAGCGCAGTTGGGGAAAGGACTGCGTGTTCCTCTGAGGCCCATGTGTGGTTTCCATAGACTTGCGTTTTTAGTTCTATCAGCAGGCTGGAAAAGAAGATCTGACTGGAGAAAAAGTGAAAATTTCTGTGCTGCCTTAGCTCAGCCCTCCTAATAAGATTGTATTAGAGGAACTATCTCTGCTTTAGCTGCTTGAAATATAATTTGATGATGATGGAAAGAATTTTCATAGCTTTGAATTTAGAAGCTTCCTGTGTGAGCAGCCTCAGCACAAGCATGGCCATCCATGTGCAGCCTCCAGGACTTGTTTGCTCTCTGCTGAGACAATTGTGTAGGTACAGCCATGTTTCTGGTTTTCAGGAAGCCGCTGCCCATCCCACTGTAACTACCTCAGTGACATACGTCATTTGTTTTCCTCAGGAGACTGAATAGCTATCATACATCCAGAGCTTTTTGGTCTGTATTACTGTCACTCCATTAAAAGTTTTGCATCACCAAGTTCAATTATCTACTTGAGGCTTTTCACAAATCTGCATTTCTTACTGAATCCAGTCTTGGCCTTCTGTTTGGATGCTTCTCCCACTAATGTCCTGCAACTACGTTTCAGCTTGATCCTTTTATCATGAATTGCTGCCTGATAAAACAACACTTTTCTCCTTCATTTCCCTCTTGAGACCTTCTTGTGCTATATTGCCTACAGGCACCAGCCAGTTCAGTATGGCTGGAAATAAGATGCTGGGAAACAGCTGCAATTTTAAGTGTTTTGTAAATGCTCAAGTGAGTTGTAACCATTACATTGTGCAGTCCCCAACTTGTGCGGTGATGTGCTGTAGCTTGTTGTAGGCTCCCTGGGTATCCTCCATTCCCTTCTATGTCTTACTGTGTACTTCTTGTTTCAGTTTGAATGAAATATTTTACAGGAGGAGCTGTGATTTATGGATTTGCTTAGTGCCTAGCACAGTGGAACCAGTTTATGTTTGGGCTACCACAGTTGGCATCTGTTCTGTCTTGGGATGCTCTTAATCAGCAGGTAGCCTATGAGGACTCTTTCAAGCATACTGTAAGAAGGAAGTTCCAATCGAGGCTGGGCCGACTGGGCACGTCACAGTAGAAGGCAGATATTGACAGTGTCAACATATTGATGCTTGTCTCTTTGCAGTTGTGGTGAAAGGTCCAGGATTCAAAAGAAGTCAGTGATGGCCTTTGCAATGGGTTAACTTCTGTTGTAGACATTGTCCCAGACCTGGTCTAGATTCAGTGGTTAGACTTCTAGTATAAGTGACTAGATAGTTTGCAAAGTGTAAAAAAGAAATGCAGAATAAATAGATAATTATTATATATGTGGTATAGAATCAGGAAAGAGAAATATTCATTGCACAGAGGAAATACTGTGGGACAGAATAGGACATGGCTTGTTGGATATATTTGTGTGAGTCTTTGGCTTTGGTGGGCAGGTGTAAGGCAATGGAAATAATTGGTGAGGGGATCCTTGGAATTAGAAGGGAGGGACTGAGAGGGAAGAACTTTCTGTGCATTTGATTCAACTTTGTGAAGAGATTTTAAAATTTACAAGGAAAACCTTACAGATAGTACTGTATGCTGTGGATGCTTCCAGCTAACAGTTCAAATACATTTCATGTAAAGCTGTTGAGGGAGGTGCAAGGACTAAGAACCACAAGTGGAAAAGCTTAGAAGGCCTTGATGATGAACTATCTGATGATAGTTCAGTGTCCTGTGTAAAATGGATTGTGCCATTAGGAAATGGGTCTTTGTTCAAGCACCACATCATATGAACTGCCAAGACTTCGGTTGTTTGGGTGTCCATTTAAGAGAGGAGTGCATAGGTCATGGACACAGCTCTGTCCCTTCCACTTTCAATATTCCCCCGTGAATATTCTGCATATTTTCTTTATGTTCATTATTATAGTTCCTTTTTCCTTGTAAAGGTTTCTCTTTTCTCCTATCAGAATTTTAGTCATACTGCATTTTAATACTTTGTTTAGGGGGACACCATGTTTACAGAGCAGGGCAGGAACAGTCTCTTTCCAGATAGCATTGGAACGACTGCATGTAACATTAGTGTGGTCCTTTCCAAGCACCTTGTGCTACAGAACTGTCTAGTGCAGAGCAAAGAAGTTAAATAGTGCCTGATGAAGAGTCCAGAGAAACCTAATTCAAAAGAGTAAGTTTATAAGAATGAAAGAGGTCAAATTAACCCTGTGGTGTAAATCTGTAAGGCTTCAGTAAAATTGTGCTTAAAATCAGCTTGGGCCAGGGACTGTAGTGTGGCAGAGCAATGCTTAGGACCTTGTAAATCTCTACAAAAAGTGTAAAAACTAATTGTGCTGAAACAGTTCAGTGATAAGCAAATTGTGCCCTTTCAAAACCTCTTCACCAAGTTTCTTCCTGTAGAGACAATTAGAGTTTGTTCTCGTTTCCTATTTATCATGACTAACCACCTCTCTCTATGCTCAGCTGTTCCTTTTTATGCTCCTCCTTTGTGTTTTGCTGTTGTGAAGCCAAAGCTGAATGGATTTCAATGGCTCTCTTGTACTTTTTGACTTGATATCAGGCAGTCTGACACCATAAGAAAATTATTTTCCAAGTCCTAGTAGCCACACAATGCATGAGTTCTTTAACAGAAGAAATAACAGTTCAGCTGAATAATGGGTGCAAGGTGTGGTGTCTGCAAGTGTAAAGCCTCTGAAACTTTCTTCTCCTGTTCCCTATCTGTAGCTCCCATCAAAGCTCAGTTTTTTCACTACAGTAAACATTTTGGGTATAGAGACTGTAGGTGACAGCTGGAAGGGTGCACATTTTCAGTGCTATGTTCATCTAATCTAACTCCACATTAGAATCTCAAAAGTAGGGGACAGCGCTGTTTCTTGAAAAGAGCAAAAATGTGATGTGTGCTCCTTGTGAGATGACTGTGTTTTTCTGCTAACTTGCAACCAGTAAGTTCTTTGGCAGCCTCACCCCTGGCAAAGCCCTTGTACCTGTCAGCTCCCTCCTTATCACCAAGGCAGTACCAGCTGCATCAGGCAGAGTGGTAATTGTTGTCCAGGCCCATTCTGAGACTCAGAGCCTGGTAAGGTGCCACCTTTCCCCAAGGCTTAGAATTTGTTATGGTAAAAATGAGATGATTTAAAATTCACACCTTTCTCAGATTTGTCCTTTTTGGATGCTAAAAGTTTGTGTGCGTTGCCATCTGGGGGATAAGGACTTGTGACATCCTTATTGACTCTTCTCTCTGTCTCTCTCTTAATTTCAGAGTGCTTGCTGGGGTGTGTGCAGAAGAATGGCTGCAGCAGAACCTCTGACTGCTTTCTCCCGATGGTACCTCTACGCCATTCACGGCTATTTCTGTGAGGTGATGTTCACAGCTGCCTGGGAGTTTGTGGTCAACTTTAACTGGAAGTTCCCAGGTGTTACCAGTGTGTGGGCGCTCTTCATCTATGGCACGTCAATCCTCATTGTGGAGAAGATGTATCTATATCTTAAAGACAAGTGTAACATTTTAGTGCGCTGTTTCATTTACACACTTTGGACATACCTCTGGGAGTTCACCACCGGCCTCATCCTACGCCAGTTCAATGCCTGCCCATGGGACTATTCCCAGTTTGATTTTGACTTCATGGGCCTGATCACCCTGGAATATGCCATCCCATGGTTTTGTGCTTCTTTCATCATGGAGCAGCTGGTGATCAGAAACACCCTGCGCTTACGATTCGATGAGACTGCCGAGCCAGGGGCTCCCACCGTCCCTGTTGCTTTGGCCAATGGCCATGTGAAGACTGATTGAGCACTGACTCAGTACCACATTTAGCAATCTGAGAGAGCCCAGACCTCTACAACGGACTGTCAGCTCTGGCTCTGAGGTACTGCTCCTTGCTGTATGATAAGATTCATAAACCCCATTTTTCTAATGGGGGTGTGCATGGGATATACCAGAAAAAAATGGAACCAATAGATTTTCTATGGATTTTATTCTTTGGGCTCCAAGGACCAATATCAGTTACTTGTTAGTTAGGTTGTTTCTGATTTTAACTTATTACAGATGAAAGCAGTCCTTTTGCTTACTCTTTTATGTGGAGAAAGAAGAAAAAGAAATGCTACAGTGGAAATGCACACAAAAAGAAAAAAAACTAATTAGCGGATGAGCATGGACACGCCAGCTAAGTTAGTGATTGGCTTACTCCATTAGGCAATATTCAGGTGCTTGCTTGCAACCAATACCTCCCATGGGACCTGAGATGCTGCAGGAACAAGGAAAATCCATCTGCTGTTGAGAAGAACCTAAGACTGGCAGTCTGCTGGGGAGGTAGATGGTGTTCCCCTTGCAAGGTCCCATTTGGCCTCTCCCCAGGTTCTTTATTGCACCACGAAATAACCTGGTGCTGGACATCTTGCTGAATTTATACAGATCTTGTACTTTTTGAAATCTCAGTCCTGATACTCACTAGAAATTTTTTTGGTTTTTTCTTTTTTTTTTTTAATAAAGGCCTTTTTTTGCCGAGTGAATTTTACCATAATCTGTGCAATCTGAATCTTGGCAAAAGGCGCAAGAAATAGCGTAAGTCTTCCCATCTCCCCTGTCCCCTCAAAGCAGACCTTGCCTGAAGGGCTGATGCAGATTCCAGCTCCCATCTCAGCCGTGAAAACATGTAGAGACTGTACAGGCCACAAGAGTTTTCTGCCTTCCTTCCCAGGGTTTCCTCTGTTTCTGGTGATGTTGATGACTTAGTCTGGCTGCAACCCGTTGTATTTGAAGGTCAAAACCTTCATGTGGCTAATGTGGTATTCAGGATTCTGTCCTCTGGCACTGACTCTCACCTTCCTTCAGCACTGGCAGGTCTTGGCTCAGTTCTGCCCAGCGTTCTCCTCAGTGTATCAAGAGGATTTACTTTTTCTTCCCAAATTCCGCTTTAAATAACCACAGCCATATTGTCATGACAATAATTGGAGGCAGCAAGAGATATGTCATGCTGCCTGATACATTATTAAAAAAAAAACAAACGAAGACAAAAAATCCCTCTCTGAAGAGCACTTCTTCATGCTCTGAGTGAGGCTTCAAGTTAGGCTGCAAGAGCAGCAGTAGAGAGGTGGAGCAGGAGGGAGTGCTGTGGCTCCATTGTAGAACTACCTGCACTGGGGACAGTTTGAAAATTAACCTGTTCAGGACATTCGAGGAGTATAAGGAAAGTTGTAGTGCAGGGAAAGTGCTTGAAAGTGGCATCCACAGGTTCATAATTCGTTCTGGCAAGTCTTGGCTTTTGAAGTTAGCAACAAACATGGAGCTTCCAGATGTATCTCACTCCTAACTGGTTTATGGGGGAGGTTTGCTCTAGTTGCCTGATAGGACCAGATTAATTTTAGGTGTTCTTCCACCATAGTCAGCAGAGCTGCACCAGGGATCAATTTAGCTTGAAATGCAAACATGTTGGTGTGGTTATGGGATTCCACTTTAGTATTGGAAATGGCCAGACTATTTCTGTGTGGGTCCCCCTGTCTCTGGTAGGGCATGCTCAGCTGTGAACCTGCTTCTTGCCTGGGGGCATCCATTCCTGAGGGGAAAAGCACTCCTGGCCCCGTGAGGAGAACTGCTTGTTGGTTCTGCTCTTATGAAGGCAGTGTTAATCCGTTTTGTATCACACAGAGTGCAATTATTTTATTCCTTCCCCTTCTCACATGGCATCCGTTGCTGGCAATGGACACACGAAAGGAGGCAAGGAGTTAATCAAATCTCGCTGGCGTGTGCAATGTCTCCTGAAGCACCCAGAATACTTTGGTGGGTATTTAGAGTTCCCTTTTTATAGTTCATTAAATTAAAGAGAACAAACACTGCACAGATTTTTTTTACTTTTCATGCTGTGATGCCAGTATTATGAAATCAGAGGAACAGCATGTAGTTTAGCAGCTTTGATAGTCTTGGGCATGTAGACCCAGGCAAAATAGTCACCTGACACTGTACATGGGGCAAAAAAGAGGTGAGATTTGTATGTGGGATAATGTAGATGAGCTCTACTGGCCCAGAATAAGAATTGCAGTTGTGAGTTGGGGTCTCCCCATTTTGGCCCTGGTTCTGTCAGGGTCATTAAATGCTGTGTCTAAAGCTGGGTTGTCCTCTCACAGCATCGCTTAAGTGTGGTGTCATGCTGCCTCCTACACCACCCCTGCATCACCTGAAAACCCCAGCTTCATGTAAACATCTTTAGGAGCCCTGCTTTCTCCTCAGCTGTTAGAAAACTCTTTAAAAAGGTTAAAAGGAGTTAGCAACAGGGTTTGGTGACTCCCAGCTGCAGCTGGGACTGGAGTAGGAGTGGCTGTTCACAGAGCTAACCTGGTGCACACTTACAGCCATGTGTCTTGACTTTAGAAGCTCCCCACGAAATGACAGTGGTTTTGCTCAGTGGTGTAATATTTAGATGCTCAAACTACAGAGGCGTTTCCCAGCAGCATCTAGTATGTTATGCCATTATCCTTATTGCCTTGTGCCGTTGTAACTGCTATTGTATTCTGCTTTCCGCTGATGTCTGACATGTACCACCCAGCTATTGCATCCTCATAGAGTAGTAATTTACACCCAGAAGTGCACTTTACTTGCAGCTTGCACACCAGAAACAGAAAGGGACCCAGCAAATTCTTAAATCAATTAAAATAATTATACATAATACCATGTACCTAATGCAGCAGGATTAGCCGGACTTCTCCTTTCTGAGCAACGTGGCTACAGTCAGAGCTTTGTCTTTTCTGCAAAACCTCCCTTTTTAATACATGTGATGCTTCTTATAACATGTTACAGAAGTGCCCAGAGCACGTTACCGGGGTCTCAGTGTCAGCTCAGCAAGAGCTTGGGAGCTGGACTGAAGTTGTAGAAACATTTACATGAAGAAGAAAAAAACGCACAAGGCCTAACATTTGTTTGTACGTGTATCTTCCTCAGTAGATTAAAGTTGCCTGTTTTGAGTTCACCAGCAATAAAAAAAAACCTTGTGATTTATCTACCTTGTCCTAACCGCAGCAAGAAGAGAGTGGCCCATTGCTGCTTTTCTTTTCCGGGGGATGGTGGGTGGTGGGATATGGACTCCAATTACCCTAAGTTTTACCTCTCTTCTCTTGCTTATCTCTTGTATGGTCCACCCTAAAGGATCTCAAAGTACCTGATGAAATACAGTCTGGTGTCCTGCACACAAGAGGCAGTTGAAGCATTACTGTGATGTCTGTTCCTACTCCAAAGAGAGGGAAATGGCTGATTTACAGCAGGACCAGACTGCCTTTTGGTCTCTGGTGTTATAATTGAAAGAAACATGTACATATGTACCAGGTACTATTGAGCTTTTGGTCTGAGTGCATTTTGTAATTAAAGCAGAATAACCCAATCAAGGTTTTGCTTGACTAGTCCTGTGACTATAAAAGGTAAAAAAAGTCTGCAGGGCTCTGCCTGCTTTGTGAATTAGGAAGCGGGTGACTGAAGTCTTCCCAAGTTCAATAGCACAGCTCCGCTGCTGACTGGTTTTCTGAAACCTGCACAGAAAGAAGGGGAACTTCTTCGTTCACAGGAACTTCTGCCCTTTCTGTACTATGAGTAAAACATGAGCCACTACTAAGATGTGAACTGAAACCAAACGTTCTTCTATTTTTGTTTATCCTGGGCCCTGAATACTTGCAATATGCCCTGTATTCAAGGGGGAAGAATTCAGATCCGAGTTCTTTACTTCAGTTCTGCCTGCAAACAGCAGCTGAACCATCTGAGAAGGAAACTACTCTCTTCCCTTTCCTTCCTGCACATCAGTCGCTACCAAATCCCTCTGCAATCCATCCTGTTGTAGAAGAAAATCTCCCTTCTGCTGCAGCCCCTGCTAAACCAGAAGCTGTTCCCACTATGCATCCCCTTGCCGAGCTTCTTTGGCTCCTAATGACGGGGTAGGGTCCCAGAGCTGGTGAGACCTTAAGAGCGTTGTTCTTGTTTGACAAATGGCCTCCACTTGCACCTGTTTTCCCTTACTCCCCTCGGAGTGTCCTGAGCCAGTCCTTGGGGAAGGGACCTCCACTTCCTTCCACCTCCCAGCCCAGGGAATAATGGAGCAAGCTCTGCTGCTGCCCAGGGGCCTTGGCACCACTCAAGGTTTTAAGCTAGCAGAGGTCAGTCTCCACTTGGGCAGGGGAACTTTCATTTAAAGAGCTGTAAGGCTCTGGGCTTCAGGCTTGTTACTAGCAAGTCATCCACGGGCACGACAATGAATTTGTACCACGTGGAATGGCTTGTTTCTTCTAGGATGGGCAAGGGTTTGCTTCATCAAGGGTTTGGCCACTGGGTTCACTGCTTTGTGAACAAGAGGGAAGTTACAGAAGCAGGTGGTGCCCCCACTACATGCTCTGCTCTTGGCCCCTGGGCAGCTAGCACAGGTGCCCAAGGAAAAAGTTCTGTCTTGACAGCAGTCCTAGGGAGGGAAGGGCTGGGGATGCACTGGTTAGTTTTGTGTCCAAAGGCACTGCTTCAAATACAAAGCCGTGCTTTCCCACCCAGATCTTTACTACCTGCAGCAATGCAAAAGTTGTCTGCTTGCCCCAAAGTATGTGATTGCCTGAACTTACTCTGAAGTAGAAGAGATGTTTAAAAACCTCTAGTCTTCTTTCTAGATTCCCAACTTGTATCTTTGTGGAAAAATACATCACCTAGAGATATGCAAGCTAGCACTCATTAAGCCAGTATAGGTACTAAAAGCCATACAGCGCTGTGCTCCATCCTGCTAAGTTAGTCACGCTGAGAAGCAGAATACCTTGGCCCACAGAGCATGCCGCCGTGTGGCTATACCACTTCAGCACCTGAATTAGTACAAACGCCTACTCAGGAATGCGTTTTGCCTTATAAAACGTACTCTTAATTCCATGGGTTCCAGTGGAAACGTTTGTCATGCTTAAGAGGGAGGAAGACTGAGAGCCTACATAAGCTTCATCACTGCTTATGATCTTACTTGAGGGCATCATGTTTAAAGTTTTGGCCACTTAGCTGAGATGCTAGAGACGAAATGTGGAAGGTGACTTGCCACAGCCTTGGAGCAGGTCACTAGCATCACGCAGCCGCAGACCGCGTTGCACGTGGTGTGCTGTGCAGCTCCAGTGCGCAGCCAGGACGAACTTCCACCGTACAAGGACTGTGATGAGTAGAGGGGGTGATACAAGCGCTGCTGGTAATGGCGGCAGAGCGAGGACTGGTGGTGGTGGTGACATCTACATTCCCAAATCTTCAAGAGCTGGACAGGTTGGAAGCAGCTCTTACATGTTCTCCGTGTTTGGGACTTCTCACAGGTCTAAAGCAAACAGCAGTTTTTTTATTCTGAGAGAAGCAGGCCATTTCCTCGACTCCTTACTCTGGAGGCTGGGCTACTCTCTCCTTTTTAGGCACTGGATTTTCTGATGTGAATGGCCTTCATTAGCATCTCAGAAAATAGCAATTTTTAAATGGTAATCCCGAATGTTTGACGTCAGTTTGTATTTATGCTTTAGACAATTTAGGAGCTAAAGACCCTTAAGTATCTGGTGATGCTGTTTGTTTATACTGTCGTGTGGCATGCTGTCCTGCTTTGATGCTATAATGGAGAAGAAAGAGAAGGAAATACAAGCAATTTGTTCTTTAATAAAAATAAGTAAACATATGCAGTTGAGACAATATTTATTAAATATGTGAGTTGAGATACACATAGTGCTTGTAGATCTCTGGCCTTTCAAACATGGGACACCTTCCAATGCAGAATTTGTCTCTCCTTTGTGGTTATCGATGTTGCTACTTCAGTATGGTTCTTTACCTAGTATTTTGGGGATAAGAATAACAGTATTTGCCTTTCTTTTTTGGTTTTCACTAAAGGATCTCTGTGTGCTTTTCACAAACTGGTTAAATAATTCTTACTTCAGGCCTTGAAGTAGGTCAGGATTAACCCTAAATAGCACTGATCAGGCACTGATGGAAATGTCCTGACAGCTCCCAGAAGGTCATTTCAGACCTGCGGAAGGGAATTTAACATTTTGCCTGTTCACCGAGATTCCATATTTGAAGAGGGAGTTAATAAAGTTCCAAGAAAGTTAGGGAACTGGGAAAGTGCTACCCAGCTTTCACCATCTGACACTGTCCTAGAAATAGTTTTGTACATCATCACATAGCTCCATCTGCCCACTTCAAAGCCAGCACTTGAAGGGGCTGTCAGAGCTGATAGGCAGCACAGTTCTATCTTGTACAAAATAGGACTGATTCCCCTGTTCACAACGTAATCCCATGTCCATCAGTAGAGTACTTTTGGGTAAATATTACTAGGGGCAACAAGCCATGTTAGAGGCTAAACTGAGGTGACCATCTGCTCTATCAGCTCGTGCTGTTGCAATTGCTGCAGAGCTTACCTACATTGCTGCTGCTGTTGTCAGACCACTCATCTGATGCCACAGCTCTTCCTATTGCTCCTGTTTCTCCACCAGCTTCTTTGGCAACCTGTCCCTTTCCATGCCTTACCTCCACTGCCAGTCCATGCCGCAATCACAGGTACCCTAAGCCTCCCGTCTGAACCCACTTTTGGCAATTTAACACAAATGGGCTGACTGTTGGTGAGCTGTAGCTTCCATTAAAGCCCGCAACAGCTGCGGTTGTCAGTGCTTTGGGAGCTCAGGGCAGAAAACATTTCACACACTTGCCTTCAGGCACAAGTATAGCAGCAAGTTTGCAACTATTGTTCAGTGCCTTTGCTGTAACATCCACACAATGGTACATAATAGGCTTTCAGGGCTAAATTCAGCAAAAAGCTTCTCCGGTCAATCTTTCTGAGTTTCAATGTATGTGGAATAATACATAATTTCAACTGATCCTTCATATAAATGCGTATACACGTAGTGAGTGTGTGTGTTTAGATGCATAAACGGCTGATGGTGTCCACACTGTGCCACTGATTGCATTGTAACTTCTGCTGGCAAAGAAGAGCTGTCACGCGCTTAGCTGCCACCTGCAGCGTGGGCCCACTCACTGCCACTTTCTTCAGCATATGATACCCTGAGAAAATCCAAAATGAAGCTCCACATACACATGAAGCAGGTTAAGATCTGAGCTGACAACTCTTGACCTTGCAAGCTGTGAGTCTGTGTGCTTCGGTATGCGGGGAGGCCTCAGTTTGGTCTGGCAGTGGGTTAAGCCTCTTATCGATGAGTGCTGAGCTGAGGGAGGGGGTTAGGCCCGTATTTTTCAAACGTGTTTTACATAAGGTTTTTAAATCACACTAATGTTTGAGGCAAACATGCTATACTATTCTGCTCCATCTTTAAAAAAAGGGGAGTTAGCGCCTTGGGGACCGTCTGATGTCTTTGCTAGGGTTTGCCTTCCCCTCTGTCTGGTTTGCCTTCCCCTCTGTCTGTACCATCTTACTGCTAACGACAGCAGTGTGTACCCAGCCTGCGTCAGACCCATCCACTATTCTTCCTCAGCTAAGGCATCGACCGAAAGTACTCCCTCCCACCCAGGCTGCTGTGCTGATCCTAGGTGTCCTGTTCTTCTGTTGCTCCATCTGTTGGCCACTGGTGCCTATCTCTAATCTCGGTCACGCTGCAAATTCTCTAGGCCAGGACTTGTCTTTTTGTTGTAACATTGATGTGAGCCTGTCCCCAGCAGGATCTGTAAGTGCTATGATACCATAGTAAACATAAAAATAAAGTCTCTTGAAGTCTTTAAGGGTAAGAGCCAACATCCCAGCCCTGTTCCACTAATAAAAGAGCTTGGCCAAAATGTCCATGAGGCACCTCTGTTGCCCCTTTCCGTCCAGCCTTGTCTCCCAGCATCACACAGGAAGGCGAGTCCCCACCGATGACCCGAGCATGCTAGTGGCGCCAGCAGAAGGGAGCATGGCTGGTGGCACACTAGGAGCCTCCTCCCTGGGACTCCTCTGCAGATGACACATGGGTGTCCATGCCAATCAGATGCTGGCATGCTCTAGCAAAACAGATTTTTTAACGTTACCGGACCGCCATCTGTCTCTTCAGGCTGAGTGGAGTTAGCATGGTAATTATATTTTGGTTGGCAAACGTGCTGACAAAGCACAGCTGCCCTTTGATCTTGCAGTAAAGGCGTCATGGCCCCCAGCACCATGGGGGGCTTTGTGCTGTGTGACTGCTGAAAGCAGCATGAACATCTCCAAATGCCCAGAGTAGGCTACGGTTGTCCTGGCCTGGGCAAGAGCCAGGTGTGCAGCCAGCATGATGCTGGTGGTGAAGGTGGTGTTGCCACTGCACTGTGTCCCAGCAAGGCTGCCTGTGACCTTATGGCTGCCTACAAAGCCAGCCGGAAGCCCGGCTTTGGCTGCCACCATGTATGGTCCATTAAACCCTATTTCTCTGCTTTATCTTCCATCGCTTCAGTCCTGTCCTTCCTCTCCACCTCACCAACTGCCTCCTGGCAAGGTCTATTGCATGTTAGGACTTTGGTGTTTGTCTCAAATTCCTGGTTCGGATCTGGTGAGTTAATCCTTGCCGCTTAACAACTTTTCCTTGGCCAGAGCACCACAGCACTGTCATTTCCAGCTCTTCATTGTCACCTTCTCCCAGCCTCTCTATTGTATCTCCTCCTCCTCAGGAATTCCTGCTTAGCTCAGCTGTGACCCCCTGTCTGGGTGCCCCCATCCACTTATACAGCTTTTACTGCCATCTCCTCCTCACGTCTCAGACCTCTGCCTCCCTCCTAGCTTGCCCACCATCTCTCCACACCTGCATTTTTCTTGTCTCCTCTGGCATCTCTTCCCAAATGAGTTACCACCAACACAAACTGCCCATAGCCCCAGCAGACTTCTGCTCCCCTTTTGCTTCTCACATTCCCTACTCTTGTCCTTTCGCCCTGGTAGACACATAACAGATGGGGTAGGCAGAGACATCTTCGACCTTCTCTTCTGCTCTTCCTTATTTTCCTGGCCTTTATATTTCACCACCTCATCCCCATCCCCTGAGGTCTCCCTGCTGGGCTGGTGCTGGAGTCCCATATGCCTGTTTCCTGTACACAAGATGTTTTCTTCAGCTGACCTGCTAGAACATACCCTTCTCCCCATGCCAGTGTGTCTTGCCAGCCCTACAAAACCCAGCAAATTAAATCATCTGCATATCTATTTCACATATTTATAAGTGAGATACTAATCCCTGCATAGTGAAAGGGTCGTATGTACAAAAGGGGAAATGAGGACACCAGCATTAAACGGAAAAGTGGGGGAAGGGGAGACCGAGAGCAAGGGCAAGGCAGATGTCAAGGAGGTGAGTTTACAGTGTTGGAAAAAAATGCCGAAAACTGAAACAACAGCAGATCAGAGTATCACTGACAAGCCACATGGATGCTCTTTCCTTGCTAGTTCTGCACTTAAGCTCTCACTTTTTCCTGCTCCCTGCATCTATGTCTTCAGAGCGGAGACCAAGTCCTCCAACTGGCTCAAAAAAATGTATAAAGAAATTAAAAAAACAGCAGACACCCCTCTTCTCTGTGCCTTCTGTGGTAACAGACACTTCTCCTTCCCTTTCAACCCAGAGGGAAAGCTGATCTGTCAGACCCTCCCAGGCCTCCTTGCTGAATGCTCCATCTGATCTTCTGCCCCTGCGCGAGCAGGAAAGCTCTTTCCGGCGTCCCCGGAACAGCTCACACGCCATGTGGGTCCCCGCGGGCGAAGGATTTGCATGTGATGCCGTTACAGTGACCTCCCGAAACTCGGCTCTGTTTCCCATCTGTTATGTGCTATTACTTTCCCAGGGCACAAAAGCAGGTGAAACGTCTGTTGGATGCCACAGAAACCTCTCAGGCTGCAGCCGTGGTAAAATAACCCTCCTTAAAGCAATACAGAGAGACGCTTTTGTGCACAAGAGCTCCTTTCAGATTGGGTTGGGGTTTTTTATTGCCCTTTAAAGGATTCTGCAGTGAGTGACCTGGAGGTTTGACGGTTGCATCCCAGTCATATTTTAACACAATGCAGACAGCAGATGCCTCGGGAAGATTATATTTCTTCATGTACATTGGGTCTCCAAGGAGATTATGCATTCGGGGTCAAGGGCTTTAGGGGTCTGGCTCTGTCCCTGCAGGATGATTTTTCTGTTTCCAGCAAAAGATATCTAAGGAGCACAGGGCGTTCTGCCAAGCCTTCTATACGGAGTCAGCAGGGAAT
>NW_010559742.1:42434-51584 GCF_000687285.1 Phaethon lepturus
CTCCCAAGAGAGATTTTACCTACGGCTCTGTCAGGGATAGCTTTTATTATAATAATAGCAGTTGATCAAATAGCCCCCAGTGCTGCAACACCCTGCAGCTTGAGTATGGGGCTGAGCCTGAGCAGAGGAGCAGCGCTTACTCATTGGACTGCAGAAAGGTTATTCATGTGGGGGAAAACTGTCTGCCTCTGAAAAGGCAGGCAGAAATGGGCACTTGGTAACAGTATGGTGTTTTTGAAATGCAGGTATCTTGGCCAAGACAATAATCAGCTGGCCAGCACAGAAGATCTTGCAAGGGAGAGAATTAGGTCCAAAGATGCAACAAAAGCCCTCATGGGGTCCCCACTGTACATACTGACAAGCCAGAAATTATTTAAGTTTTGAAGAGGTTTTATAAAGAAGTTGCCTCCTCCTACCCCAGTCCTCTATGGCCATTAGTTTATCTGCAGCCCAGCCGCTTGCCAGGCAAAAGCACCAGCACAGACAATGGGCCTTCCCACATCACACTGAAAAAAAGGCAAAGGTAGCTTCCTTGGTCCAGACTAATTTCTCAGTTGTTCTGTGTCTCATGCAGTCACACACAGCTCGCCGGCTCAGTATGAAATGCTACTAAGTCACAACGGGAATGTTTTATGCTTGCTGGATGCTGAAATAAATAACAGCACTGAATGAGAACCAAGGGGAACACAGATCTCAGTTATTACTAAATCCTACCTCAGACAAAGCTGCTTTTAATTTCCATGAGTGTTTTCCTGAGGAAGGAGCAAACATTAACCAAGGAAATTAGGATTTACATCAAGTGCAAGTGCTAAAACCTGCATAAGAGAAAGAAGCTGGTTTTAGCAGGTGCTCTCCAAAGCCTGCGGTACAGGGCATCAGTTTGGCTTCACACTGCAGCTGGCCTTCAAACATCAACTGCCCCACCATGTTCCCCCCCTCCTCATGCACTGAGTTTAATGGTGCCAGAAATGGTGTATGTCAGGAAGCGTTTGTGCGGTGGAATATAGACACTATGGTTAGATTAAGGCAGTGATCACAAGAGAGGCTGCGTATAACCTAAAGAGCCCTTCAACAGATGTCACAAATAGCCCTGATTTCTCTCTTTACCTTGCAAACAGCTGCCATGTGCTATAGTCCCCTTTTAGGAGAGTAAATTTAGCAATGAAAAGTGTGGTTCAGGATGCCTGTCAGGTTGGACGGGACTCTGAGCAACTTGATCTAGTTGAAGGTGTCCCTGCTCACTACAGAGGGGTTGGACTAGGTTCCTTCCAACCCAAACTATTCTGTGGTTCTATGATTCTGTGTGCTTTCCTGGCAGCTAGCCCACCCCCTTGATAGGGATCAGCAGCACTGCAGTAGCCAGGCTCGAGGGACCAAGGCGTCAGGACATCCTTGTGACATCTCCTAGAGGAACAAGGAGTCTGTGGTAATTTTTTGAGCTCCCCCAGTCAGCAAACCAGACAGAAACGCCATGTTTGGCCATGATGTTTGGGTCTAGATCTAACCTTTTTCAGGCATGGGACTAAATGAGTTTCTGAGGGGTATGTCTGGAGCAGTTATTCAGAAGCAATGTGATAATGAATTCCATTTTACATCAGTCCTCCTGCCTTGGTGTATATGAGCAATGTCTTGCTCTTGTCTTCTTGGACACCCTCAATATCCACAGCTTTGTGGCTGAAGTAGTGGCAGCAATTTCCTTTTTCCTCCACGTTTTGAACAGAAGGAGGAACAGAGGCACTGGTAAGCAGGGGAAGTTAGCAGTGCGGAGGAGAGACTGAGGGAACTCATACCCATCCCAAACTATTGTTTCCATTTCTTTTGAAATACGTAGTTTTGATGTTATGTGTTGACTTCGGTTGTTGACAGACTGCATGAAAAGAGCCAATGTGTTACTCTAGGCAGTGTTGGCAGATAATGTAGGAAACCTATCCAGTTAAGATCAGCAGCTAACCCACAACAAAGCTTAATCTCCAGCCAAAAGCTTAATCCAACAGAAACCAAACATCTGCCCTCCTCGGGCACTCTGGGATGGAGACAGAGGTCTTGGCTTCTGGGGTGGCTCCAAAATTGTTCTTCTGACTCCTCCCTGACGGCAAAGCAGGGCATGTGCTCTGTGGTTTAGGGTACCAGCGTGGGGTGGCAGATGCCAGGCTCTCAGAATTACAGCTACAAAACCTCAGACTGAACCATACATAGATCTAGTACAAATAACAGTATCCCTCCCTGCCCTGTAAAACCTTCTGCTATTTCTGGCTTTTCTCTCCCAGCGTCTTTTAATACAGAGCAGATTGAGACCATTATACCTGGAATAAGAGTGTGCATATTGCTTTTTTTCACTGTATCTCATTCCTGACCTCTGCTGCTTTTTTTTACTACTCTTGTCCTAATTTATAATAGGAAATTGAAAGCCCAAAGACTTTCTTCACATCTGACATCCATTCATTCTCCCAGCTTCTTTTTTTCCCCTGTCAGATTAAAGGCAGAGATAAAGAAACAGCCAAAACTGTGTGTTTATGGTCTGTATTTTTAATACCCAAAAACCTGATTCTGTTCTTAGTCTTGCTTTGTGTTACTTTATTCATTTTACTCACCTTATTCTGGATCCTCACCAATGTAAGAGGGAAGTCATGTGATATATGTAAAGAGTATTTGTTTTAAACATAACATTGAGAGTTAAGACAAACACCTCTCATGCTCATCTGCCCGTTTCCCAGCCCCAGTGACTCATCTACATTCCTGATCTTATAATTCAAGCCCGGATATTTGAAAAGTGACTCAGGTTTTACCAGTTGGGGACATCTCTATCCTGATTTTCTTCAGATGGCTCCAGTTAAAAGTATGGCAGCTGTGCAGCTCTGAGGCTGAAAGTGTTTCAAGATGGAAGCCCTAAAATCAACCCAGCTCAAATCAGAGGCTTTAAAAAGTCATTTGGCCTTCATATGTGAGTTGGTGAGTCCCTGCTGAGAGGTGATGGAAACATGCAGCTCCCAGTGGAAGCTGAACGAGAGCCAGTTGAATGAAACCTTTGGTACCATAAGGCTGTTGAGTCACACAGCCCAGGATACACCTGTCCCCGCTGATGCCAGGACAGCACAGCTATGACAAAAGTCAGTGACGAATGCAGAATGGCTCCATCTTCTGTCAGCTCAGAGGCACTTTATTTTGCAAGGCTGAGTGTGTTCTCATTTCACGTCCTTTCCCTCTTGGGTGTGAAAATTCCTGAGGTTTGGGAAAATATGCCTTCAATGACTGGATTGGATTGGATTAGACTGTGATGCTTCCTGCAGATTTATAAGCCTATATCGTAAAGACCACTGAAACAAAAGTTCAGTTATTGGACAATTAATAGGACCCAGGTTCAGCAAAACAGCTAATCATGCATTCAGCTTCTTGCTGTACAAATGTCCTATTTTACTTCAATTAAGTGTAGGCTTAATTTGCTGCATAGTTCATTTAATATAATTTGCTGTAGTGATTTAAAAAATAGCTATGACTCTGTAAATCAATTTGTCATGGATAGTCAATGTAGGGTGAGGATAATGTGATCATAGCACTGGCATCATGTCCAAACACTGAGTGGCAAACATGCTTGCCTGGATACTCTCTACAGTAATTGAGTTTGTGGTAGTGGAGTCCTGGGGTGATATTTGAATACATTATTGCTGTGTGCATCCCAGTAAAATGGATAAGAAGCACCATGCTTCAAGGTAAAAAATCACCACAGAATTAATTTGATGACTTCCTTCCTCTGTGGGTAAATTCTTCTATAATTACCCACTGCGAGATCTCTTGCATCTGTTCGCCAACACTGCTAAGACACAGGAGACTGGGTCTCTGGTTTGATCTTTTTTGAGACTGCTGAGTTCCTTGTAGGTGGTGTGTTAGAGTGAGTAACATTCAATTGCAGGGCATGAAGATATCTCATTCTTTCACGGCCAGGCAGAAAACTGTAAGGCACAAACAGTGTGGGAGTGGAGACCTTCCTCTGCTTTCTCTGCCCAGGTTTGGTGGTTTCTTCTCTCTTTCATGTCACTCAGCCACGTTTGGAAAAAGTTCAGCAACATCTTCTGGGGAGGATGGTGAGGATGTCTGAAGCAGTTTCCTTTGTAGTCTCAGCCATAGGGATCTCATTCATCGCTTTAAAAAGAAGTAGAATGACAAGCATGCAAGAGCCAAAGGCCCCAGACTGAAACAATTCATGGAATTAAATGTTCCAGGCTTTGTTTGCTTGCTGGTTTGTGTATCTGTTGTTTGAAATAAGAGGTATTGGGCTCAGTTCAGCTGCTGCGTTATCAGAGTGATTAATCTGTAACATCACAAAGTGAAGACTTACTTCCCAAAAACCTAGGCACTTTCACTGCCATTACTGATTTGGAACATGCTCCTCGGGTGGTGAGCTGAACAAAAATAGTCACATCAGGGTTTTTTTTTGACGTTGTGCATGAATGAGTCTATCTTTTTTTCAGGTGCACCCCCATTTCTGGCAACTGCACAGAGATGAATGTCTGGGATATATCCTTCTCTGCTGTTGTTGTCCAAGCAAAAAAACTCATCTCTTGGTAAAGTCCACTGGCTCCCGTTGTCTCTTTTCTCCACTGAAGAACTCTGCAGATGGAGCGAGGGCTGTACCTAAAAGCAACAGATGTCCTACCGTAACTGCTAAACCCAGGCACCATCAGTATTAATTTCATGCTGTCTGACTCTGTGTGTGATAGGGCTAACAGTGCACTTTCTCTACTGGTCGCTGCGAGGTGCTTGGATTTTTCTAGTCTAATTGTGGCTTCTCAGTAGAGGTTGTCTGCTGTGAAGGATCACAGGGTGACATGCTGGATGCACACGTACCCAGAGAACTGGGCTGATCAAAGGGAAACCACTGAACTACTGAGTTTGTTTCCATAGCTGGTCACAGTGAAACAGATCTGCTTCATAGGACAAAAGTCTAAATATAGCTCGTTTCTGACTAATAAGGTATGTTGCAGTTTTTCCATGCTTTAGCAACAAAAAGCTGCAGGAGGGACCTAAGAACTACCTCAGTCAGATATTACCTGCTTTGTGCAATGCTCCTAAAGGCCTACTGCTGTGATAGTTGTCATTTCTTGGTCTACCTCAGCATTCCAGGGAAAGCTGCAGGACATTTTGTGGCGAGAGTGGCAAGGCCTGGTGATTGCAGACATCACTACTGGGACAACCCCAGCACCTCAGTAAACAGAAACTTGAGACAAGGCAGTAAAAAAGGGGTGCTGGTAGGGCATCGCTGAAAGGCAGAAGGAGGTCAGGTTTGTTTTGTGGAGGGTAAATTTGGTTTAGCATGTACGGATAAAAATCGACTCTGGTAACAAGAACTCCACATTGATGATTATGCTGCCGCTCTATGAGTTCATGGCCTTCTCATCTGACAGAAACTTACAGGGAAATGTAAAAAGCCTGAATACTTGAATGACTCCTGCTGTCCCTTTAACCAGAAAAAGCTAAATGAAGTAGGAAGCTGATCTTGGGAGGGCAATCTGCTTAGATGAGTACAAGCTAAAAGTGGAATAATCCCTGAGGTCTCTCATATTGTTTGCTGTAGTTTGGGCAGAAAGCAAATGCAGCTGAATGTTTCAAGGCTGTAACGTGCAGGTGGGTCTGTACTTCTGCCTGCAATAGCAGCAAATGTAGCTAGTCTGCTTCTCTGTTTAAAGGGTGGGAGGTACAGATGCTCTCTTTCAAAAACTCTACATTGCTGCTGAGTATTTCTGAAATGGTCTTGGGGGTGATGGATAATTCTGAATCCATAGCGGCATGTGTGAAGAGGTAGAAAAGAGAGAAATGCCTTCTGCCTGTCCTGAGAAAAAAGCTGCTTCTTCTTGGGTGTAAATGTGTGTGGTCAGACAGGTCCTCACTAATACCTGAGGAATATTCATTATAATTGTGTTTAATCCTTGCTGAGCAGGAGGAAAAAGTTTAATTGCCGGAGAAGAAGCATTTATCTGGTCCACAGACTGTCCAGAGGACTAGGGGAGAATCAATCAGAATGAGATGATGAGCTAATTTTTCACAGGCCTGATGTTCTGGATCTGTTTATTATAGCTAGTAACAGTGAGGTTGTGCTGAGCAGCTTGTAGAAACCGCAACAAGATGGTTTCTTTTCCTTCTACCCCATCCCTGGAGCACATGCAGCTGGGAAAGTCTCAAGTGAAGCAGCTTTGGTAAATCTGTGCTGATATGGACAGCATGGAAAATAAAGTGTTTTTAACTAGGGAGCAGGCCTTCTTGTGAGATCCTTTAAATTCCCTTTTTTTAAAATGGAGGAACCTCAAAGGGTTGGAAATAAATCTCCATCTCCTTTGGGGAGACAACAACGGACAGAATACGTCATTGGAGGTTCCTTTGTGTACTGTTATTGAGCAACCTCTTGGGACCTTAATCCAGGAAAGCATGGGCTGGTCTATAATCGCTTTCCAGTCTCAGGAGCACATGGATGTGTTTTTTTTAAGAATGTGGTAGGCATCAAGTAGATAACCCCAAGGAATAAGAATATATTAGACTAATTAGAAACTAGTCAGCAAGCATAAGGTGGGGAATTGCTCTGAGTACCTGGATTACCCTTGTGAGTCAGAGCTGTTCCTGTGTTCTCGTAGAGTGAACTCTTTTGGGAAGACACTTTCCTTTCACAAGGGTAGGGGAACACTGCTAATTTCAAAGCAAGAATTGATAGTTGGAAAATAGTAGTAAACCCAAGGACTGTAGTCAGGATCAGTGAGCTGATGCTGTGTTAGTAATTAAGTGAATGATCTGAAATGTTCCAGAATGTGAAACTATTATCTGAAGATGCTCACAAAAGGCCGTCTTAGGTTTGAGGAAGAAACCTTTCTGTGGATTCTGTTCCAGGAAGGAAAAATTTTGCCATTATCTTTTCAGTTCTGGAGGCTTGCAGAATTTCTTAACTGCAGAGTATTTATTTGGATAAGAACTGGTAAGTATTTCATCCTGTGCCCTTCAAATCAGACTCTGTCCCTTTTGGCTTGCCCCTTAGCAAGCTAATCACTATTCCCTTTTTTATTGTAATTGATATGTTTGATGTTAGAGTACTCTGCTCCTATGAGACATTGTTTGTTGTTGCTGTTATGTGTATCTGTAAGTCTTGCTCCAGTGTTTCCAGTTTAAAGGACCTTCTTAAATGAATGTGGTGAAGCTCAGTTCTTATAAAGTAATCATCTCTTAGCTTTATTAATCCCTTCTAATTATGAGTTCCAGGGGCAGCTAAAGGCTTAGACTAGAGCATCTATCTGCTGTATCATGCCTGACACATAAGTCTATTGGGCCAGCACTACTTACTCTGTTTACAGTCTAAATAGGTAAAACCAAAACTGAGAAGGCAAACAGATACCCTATCGTTAAGGAGTTTGACCAAGGTCACAGAGCAGAGCTGTTTGCAGAGTGCCCTGATTCCCTGGTGACTACTGTCCTAGTCAAACATATGGAAGCTGTGGAACTGCCTGCTGTGTTGCTGCTTGAGAACGTTGATGGTGACTTAGGCATACGTGAACATTTTTCTGATTATCCTCTGGATATGTAATATTAACTAACTTCCTTGAGTTACATGGAGATGATGCACGATTATTTGCCATTAGGTTTTAAAGGCATATCTGCATATCTGAGAAGTAGAACATGGAAAAGTCATGACTCCACTGAAAAATGAGATGCAAAGAACTTGCAGGAGAGGCACCAAGGTATATTGGGTTTACTCACAAATCATTTAAACTGCCTGGCTTGTAAGATTTGCTTGCCTCGCTCAACATCCCAAAACAGTTCTCTGGTTTAATACAGGTATTCTGTTTTTGTAGAAGATGTGAAGGAAGCCTGTTGGCCTGGAGGTGAAGGGGGAAGCCCTGTTGGATTTGTGGGAGGGAAAAAAAGTCATTAAGGCAATGTTACTTTTTCCAGCACTTCTGGTGGGAAGGTGGGGCTCCTGCTACCCCTGTGTCAAGCAGGAAATAGTAGTCCATGCCAGAGTTATACTATGGTCATGCTCTCCTGTTTCCACTGAAACTAAACCACAGCAACAGGCATCCTTCCCTTCCTTTAGACAGCTTTTTCACAATTGTGACTTACATTTTTCAAGTCAACTTTTAAAGGCCAACTACACTAGGAGGAGCTCTTCTCTCCCTGTTCAGATGGCTATTCACTAAAGCTCTCAGTTGCTTTTGTACCAGCTGCTTACTCCCTACCAGCTGCTTAAATCCTCTGGACATCTTTGGGCATGTAAGCTCCCTTCAGAGTATGAATGAAAACATGGATTCCACTGACACTTTTTCATACTACTCTTTGTTGGGCATTTCATGACAGCCGGCTTCTTGCTATGTTTCTCCTGTTCACTAGTTCGGAAAAGCGGCTGAAGTGTTCTGTATTTTGCAGCTTCTCTGTAGCATTTCTTATTCAGTACAAACCCACAGATATGCAGTTCACAGTGCACAGGCCTTCAGTAAACATCCCAGGTAATACTGGTCCAGGTTTTTTCTTCACTTAGGTTAATTTCTCAAACTGTAAAGACTATGCAGACGACATATATACAATACTAACTTAAGTACTTTCTAGTATAAGAGTGAGTTGGAAAACTCAACCTACAGACATTAGTAAAGTCATGTCAGTCACGTTGGACAACTTATTCTTGCCATTACATTCACATTACAGGGTAATAGCTTCTTCAGTCAGAAGGCATTTCTCCCAGAGCTGGCAGCAGACCAGGCATTTGTAAGCCCTCAATTTGAAGACAAGAATCAGCATTCATTACTAACAAAAGAAAATATGCATAGCTCTCTTCGTACTTGAAGACTTTCAAGTTTCGTAGATGCTTATCTGCAGAGGATAGTAGGCATTTTTAAGGTAAAGCATAGAAGCACTGTGAAAGGCAACTCACGAGGATGCCCGCATCGAGGTTTCTGTGTCTGGTGCACGCTTATTTACTCCACCTTAACAGCCTGGCCGGGCGGCTGCCACCTCCAGGGAGGCGCTCACGTTCACGCGTGAGGATAAGCACCGAACACCCCCTCGGTCCCTCCTTCCCCCCAAAGCTGCTTCTCTTTTGATGGAGCGGGTGCAGGAGGGGCGCTACCTGGGGCAGCACACCGGCGGCGGAGGCGGCCGCAGGACCCTTGCTAGGCCCCGGGG
>NW_010559743.1:0-17740 GCF_000687285.1 Phaethon lepturus
CAAGGGAGCCGGCCCGGCTCGCTCCATTGAACCGGGGACTCGCTCCCGGCGTGGGGACGGCCCGGGCAGCGATCCTTCCATCAGCCCGTGTGGGGTGGGAGGCCGCCCCTTCCCTGGCTGGCACTGCCCGAACATGCAGTTCGTCGTCTCTGGCGAGTTGTACGTCATCTTCCAGTACTTTGCTTTTTTTGGTCCTTTTTTTGTCCTGTGCCGTGTAGCAGCAGCGGGGTGGAGAGGAAACCTTTGCTGCTGCTGCTGGGTTCAGCCGCAGGAATCGCTTTCGTGTGGGGACCCTGAGCGGGCTCCTGGCGTTGCGGTGGTCGGGGTCTGGGGAAGGGAACGCCGGTATTTTGCTGCTGTGAAAGCAGGGACTTCCTTTTCTGGAGGGGAAAAAAGCTATGTTTTGCCTTATTTTGGGGAACGTTAATATCCATGTGCGTGCTTGTGTGGTGAGGAGATCAAGACTTCTTGCAGGTTTGATAAGGTAATAGGGTAAGGTTGTTTTTACAACGTATGTGTAAAAAGAAACGAAAAACGGGGCAGGGCTTTTTTCTAGGACCATGGTAGTGTTTCCTCTCTGGAATGCACTTAGTTATTTCACCTGCAAGTTTCTGTGATAGTTTTCAAGTTCTAATTTATCTGCTGTAGTTTCGTAGACAGCAGTCCAAGTGGTCGTGAAATACTTCTGTAATTTTAATGTGGTAGATTGCTAATTTATGGGTTTATTCTCATGCATTTCACTTCATGTTAAAAGGAAATATTAAAAATTGATAATTAATACTGTTCAACACCAGCTAAACACACCCACTCGTTATGCTGCGTCAGTACGTTTGACCATATGCTTTTCATGTTAACATTCTATTTATTTTCATATTCATGTCATGCCTTATGAGTAATATAATGAGTATAACACAGAAGGGAGATTTGGGGCTTGTTTAAACTTCTTTTTGTACATTGTCTCAGTTTCTAAAAGAGATGGCAAAACCTTAAGCATAGACTAGCTATTATATTATTAGTAGATTTTGTTTATTCTTGTAGCATTTACTTTTATTTCTGCTTTGCTTATTAAATGTAGTGATCTCCCATATGCAGCTTGAAAATCTGTTCTTTGTTTTTCGTTTAAATTTTCTTTGGGTATTCTAGTTCTTAACTTTCTTGTTATGGAGTGTCTGTATGTAGCCCGTTAGCAATGAATTGAGAGACAATTCTTGAGGTTAGTTGTTTTCAGAGGAAAGTGCAAATGCTGCTTATCCTCAGTTATTTCTACAGCATTTATCTTCGAGGTCTGATGCAATGTAATTTAATAAAATGTTAATAATGTTAACTTTTTCTGCAAACTAACTAAAGTATGGCTCAATTCTGAACACAGATCTTGCCTTCACATCATTTAGTTGAATTGTCTCTGGTTATATTTCAGTCTTCATTCTTCAATGCAACTACAAATCCCTCTTCGTCATAATTGACTTGACTTAGTAAATTCTCATACAACTCTTAATGCCCGTGAAAGAAATAAATATTCTTAATGTAATGCATGTTACATTTGTTCTACAGATTGTACATTACTGTTGCCTTTTGTGACAGGTAGCAGGGTCTACTCACATGCTTTTTTTTGCTTTTTTTTAATTTCTTCTGGTGTGTCAGAGAGAGCAGCAGCTGTGTCAGAGAGCCCAAGAATGCTGACTTAAAATGCTTCTGATAACATGTTTTGTGTCTTATTTTTAGACATGTTTTAGTGTTTGTATGTGACGTAATTGGACTTAATGGATAGCTTTTTGGCTTCAATAAATGATACTGTCATGGTTTTTAGAACTCTCTTTCTTCCTAGCAGTTGTTATTCCTTCTCTCATTCTTTCACCTCTGTCATCAGTCCACTGTTCTGGAAAGATTCTCTGTTGTCACGCCATCATAATTCACTAATTCAAAATAATGCTTTATTCTTGTAGTTAGTAACAATATTTTTATACTTTGGTTTTTTTGTTCTTTCTCCTTGATTTGGAAAAGAGAAATACAGACTTGAACTTAAATGCTTCTGAATACCAGTTTCTCCTGCCCTTAAACTGCTGACTGTACTTAACAATTACTGGTATGCTGTATTGTAGCATATGCATATTGTATGTGTTGCTGACCTGTGTTCAGTATGTTGAGAGTTCTGGTGTCTGCACCGTGAAATCAGACAATCCTATTTGGTATGTTAAGTTAAATGCCACCAAAGTAACTGCATATAAATGTGTAACTTCAGTCTGATTTCGGACAGTGGTGTTTAATATGCTCTAAACTGTCAGTTCTAAGTAGAAATTATTATAATTTTCTCTTGTAGACAGTTATCATCATAGGCATCACGACAGTCCTGGAAAGATTGCAGAAGTAACAGAAGTCACAGGGTTTTTTTCTAAAACTGACTTAAGACCACTGGAGAGTTTTGGATAAAGTAACACTTCCATCACGTAGATGGGAGCAGGGAGGCACGAATGTTATGTCTCCATGCTGGTTCATTAGTTTGTTCTTCCCCACCAAGTACTTTATAAATGCTCGGTGTACTTCTTTGGCCCCTTCACCACAGGTGAGCATTTTCTTATATAAGTAAGTTAGAAGAAAAAAAAAATCTTAGGCTGTTTTATTATTTACCAACCATGGTCTGATTCAGCACTGGGTAGGAGTGTAAACTTTAGTCTGATTATCCCACCAAGACTGGATGGAAAGCTTGCTGAGGTAGGTGGCAAAACCTAGTTGTTTCAAGCCATATTTGACTTGGTCTTTTAGAGCAACCCCATCCCTTTCTCCTCCTTTGGTGCTTTAAGCTAAACACCAGACTGGAAGGGTGGATGGCCTGAGGGGAGAGTTTCTCTGGTCCACTATCTGAACTGCTCAGGCAGTAACCTTCAACAGAGGTTTGGGAGGTTGGCTAGGGGAGGCAAGCTCCTGAAGTATGGCCACTTTGTCTTCTAGAGCTTGCTTTTGTAACTCATGGAAGTAGTTTGCATGCTACTTAGCTCTAAGATAACTAGCAGGGAGAGCCCTTCCTGGAAGACAGACGGATTGGTCTGTCTGCTCAGGGTACTCAGCCACACAGGCATTGTTGGAGAAAGGACTGACTCAGATTAGCCACTTCCCTTGGGAAACCAAAGAGTGAGTGTTTCATCCCCAAATACTCTATGCATTGCAAACTACAGAACTTCTATGAAAAGCACAGGGATATATTCCCAAAGAATGTGTATTTATTTATTTGTTTGTTTATTCTGACAAAATCTAGTATCTGTCTCCTAGAAAATTACCCTGACTCAAACATCCTTATAGTTTTTAAGAATAATACTTTCAGTTTCTTGTTTTCTTATGTAAGAAAAATGTATTCGTGAGAATCGCAAACCCATTATTCCATGCCTGTTTCCCTGGTCTATGGATGTAATTACGAAGTTCAGCTCTACTTTGTCAGTCTGGTCTGATGATACAGAGCTGTAAAATCACTTTTCAAATTTTTTTTAAATATTGAATCATTTCTTTGAAAACATCAACTATGTTATTAGGACTTTTGGGCTTGGGAAATGTTAAAAGATTAAAGAAAAAAAATTGAAATACTAAAAGTAGAAACTGCCATGGTAAGGTTGGCAGCATATAATAATTACATTCACTTATATCTGATGAAGAATATATTTAGACATTAATTTAAAAATACTTTGGAAATTGAAAAGAGGAATAAGACTACCACTTCTTTTAAAAGGAACCACTTAAAATATTCGTAACTATGGTAGTAGTGGATTTAAAGATACAATAACATCTTCATGATGAGCTCCCTGTTAGATGCCAGTCTCTTCCTTTCTTTTGTATTACAGTAGTATCTGTAGGATTCCTTCCAACTAAAATTCACAGGTGGGTTTTGGGAAGGATGGAGTTTAACGTGATAAATGTGCCATACGCCTATTTTATTCTTGCTTCTTTCAGGAGATTGAAAGTCACAACCTTTCTTCATATGATAGCTGTATGTAGTAAATAATCTTTAAACCACTGCAGGATACTTTCATTCAGTGGAACAAAGATGAACTGGACATCCAACAGAAAATACTTTCTTTAATAAGAAATGTTGAAATCCTTTTCTTGGGAGGAAGTGCACGTGCGGACTGTGTGGAAACCTGAAGTATTTTGAAGACTCCTTCCCAGTTATGAAGTTTGAACTACTTCCCAGTATCAGTTTGAACTACTGATACATATTGCATTGAATTGAAATGATTTTGAATTGGCATCATCTGTAGGGCTGCCATCACTTTATTTAGCGGTGTTGAACTGGAAGTACTTTGTACTTTATTTATGGTCTTTCTTTAGACCTAAAAAAAACCCCTGTTTGCCATCTGTAACATCTTGTAAACTTCCGAGAGCCTTGTAATTCAGTTGTCTCTGTTCTGGAGCAGGGGCGAGTGGAGGGAGTTGTCCTTAGGTGTATGTTGCTCATAGGAAGATGAAGTCCTTATTATTGTTATTCTCAGTACTATGTGTGAATATGTTAAAGGAAACACAGATGCACTTTAAAATTCATTCCACCTTTTTTTATCTATCAAGACTTAAATTTAAAATTCTTTGTCCTTTCCTTTCTTCTCTACATTTGTTGACATAAATTCCCAGTACAGTCCAGTGCTTGTCAATGTGCATTACAAATATCTAAGCAAAGGAAGAGAGAGTTACGTAGAGCAATAAAAGTAGTAATTTCACTTCTTTGAGTGCATTCATTTGTGATTTCAGGAGTATTTCATCGTCTAGTACTCCAAGACCTTTCTCTTCTAAAAATAAAGTCATTTTATACAGAATCTTGCTTATTTTGTTGGAATATATTATAGTTATTGATATCATATTAGGAAATGCAGAATGTAAATGTACTTATTCAAGTACTAATGAAACTCAAGATAAAAGAATCAAACACCATCATGTATGTCTGTTCACATTGCCTGGATTACTTTTCTATATGCAACTACAAATTTTCACTTTGAAAACTGGTTTAAATTTTACAGTATTTTAAGAACTTAATATAGAATATTGGCATACAGTTTGCAGAATATTATAATCAGATTCTTGGACTTTGACTTTACCAGACACTGTAGCATGAACAAGGTTACTTCACATAAGGCAGCCTGCGCAACTGGAATTTGCAGCAGTATAGATTCTTCTGTTCTTACTACATCATGCTTTTCTTGGAAACAAATACATTCTCAGATATAATCACAGCTTTTTATTTTATAGTCGAGAAATAGTAATGGAATTGAAAGCTGATGTTAAAGATTCGTGCAGTTATTTACATATCAGTACCCTTACTACTTCTATCGGAGACTTTGCCCTGTTTGCCATCTTGCTTAAAAGAGGAAAAAAATCACATAATTTTGCTTTTTTCATCTCTGAACTCTGCTAGTAATAACTTCAGATACGTATGTTGTTCTCTGTTCTCTTTTGGACTTTTTTTTCCTTTTTTTTTTTTTTTTTTTTTTTCCCCTTAAGATCTGGAAGACTCCCAGTACTCCTCCTCATAATTGGTGTATGTGCTTAACCCTAAATTGTGCATTATGGCAGACAAATTAACAAGAATTGCTATTGTCAACCATGACAAGTGTAAGCCAAAGAAATGCCGTCAAGAATGCAAGAAGAGTTGTCCTGTGGTTCGAATGGGTAAGAAATGTAACTTAACAAAGTATTTAAGCAATTGGAGAAGTTTTAAATAATGTTCTACTAGAAGGAACTAGTTTTTCATAATTGCTAGTTTTTTGTTTATCATTCATGCTTTGTTCCATAAAGCCTTTAGAAGTTTCACTGAAGCATGAACAATTCATAGTAATAAAGCCACTTTTCAGGTCTTCAGATGATCTGAAGCTTCAGTGAGTGTTAATCAGTTACATGTTCCTGTGTGGAATTTATTAGTACTGGCAAGAATTCTGATTCATCAGAAACTTTCTTGAGTTAATCGTATTCTTTTTCACCAGGAAAACTTTGCATAGAAGTCACATCACTGAGCAAAATAGCATGGATCTCAGAAACACTTTGTATTGGTTGTGGTATTTGCATCAAGGTAAAAGTTAGGCTACTTTATTTAAAGTGATAAAATTTCCGTATTATGCTATTATATTTAGTAATTATGTTTAGTAATGCATACTGTAACTTCAAAAAAATTTTTGTTTCCCTGAATAATCAGACCTTGTTAACTGTTATTGTTTATAGAAAGTGAAGTACTCTGTGAGTTTACTCAAATGGTTGGGTTGCAGGCTGTGGTTGGTAACTTTTTGTTTGTGGCTTTGTTTTTGTTTGGTTTTGTTTGTTTGATTGTGGCTATAGACACCTAGCAATAGAAAGATGTTTTTGTAAAAGAGCTAGACAATATATGCAGTGTGCCTCATTTTTATTGTAGACTGACAGTCTAAACTGCTAACTGTTTAATTGGAAAAATGTGCTATAGAACTTCTTTGGAAAGTTGGCTATATAAATGAAAGTGAAATAATTTGGTAAAAGTTCTTGTAAAAATATTTAAATGCACAGCTGGTTGCAGTACAGAACATAGCATTTTGTTAATAAATTGTTTGTGTGCACTAGTAATCTATAACTTTATTTCAATTACAGAAATGTCCTTTTGGAGCCTTGTCAATTGTTAACTTACCTAGCAACCTGGAGAAAGAAACTACGCATAGATATTGTGCCAATGCCTTCAAACTTCACAGGTATTTTATTTTTCAAATTAATGTGAGGGAGACAAAAATCCAAGTTTTTGATAGTCTAAACAGAGTGCACATCAAGGTGTTCTTGGTTATTACCTCAGTAGCTTCCTTTTTGAATGTTAGTTACTTTTTTCTTATTGAAAAGTATTATAATGAAATAAAATTTTAGGGCTCATTTTAACAGAGCTGTTTAAAGAACAGATTGCTCTTAAATCTTTCTTATGATCTTCTATTTTTAAGGAATATTGATTTAATTTGAATTATATATTGGCGAGTTAACAAAGTAGGCTGAAAGAATCAGGAAGTCTGAAAACAGGTTGTAACATTTGCTTGACTACTAAATGTTGGTGTATGATGGCATTAATATAATCCAAAGTTATTGATGTTTTGTACAGGTTGCCTATCCCTCGTCCAGGTGAAGTACTGGGATTGGTTGGAACCAACGGTATTGGAAAATCAACTGCCTTGAAGATTTTAGCAGGAAAACAGAAGCCGAATCTTGGAAAATATGATGTATGTATCAGCAGTAAAATAGAGTTGGCATTATAGATAGCTATGGCTATATTTTTTTCACTGAATTTTCATATCTGTGAACGCGATAGGATTTGCAAGGACGTTGGCACTTTCCCTATTACCAGGTGACCTACTCCACACAGAAACAATAGTAGGAGGATGTTAACAAAGGTTTTTTTGCAAATTCTGTATATCTTTCAAGAAAGATAAGGGTACTAATTACATTTGTAAGTCAGTAAAGATAAATATGAGAGATAGGTCTCTGTCTTTAAGTCACACTTAAGGTTTGGGGTTTTTTATACCAGTCTTTAAAAATGTCAACTTTTTTTTCTCTGCACAATTTACCTATTCCTAATCAAGGAATTTAAGTAGCTCAATTTTGGAGTTTCTTCTAAGTTCAATATTTTTCTTATCTGAACAGCTCTCGTGTCTATGAGCACTTACCATGTATCCTTTTGATCTCTTAGGCTTTTTTATCTTTGATTCTTTTGAAGACGATCTCTTATAAGTCGTTATCATAGGTTGTTGTTGAACATAATTCCCACTGTACACTTTAATACTAAGTTCTGAAAATCTGTAGTTTCTTCGTGTTCATTTAAAATGTTTTTTCTTGAAAGGGCTAGTGACACCTGGGGAAAAAGATCTGAACTTCTGCCCTCTGTTTTGCAATTTTACAATTTTTCTATTTCTTTTTAATGGAAACTTTGCAGAGGCAACATAACAGTTTGGCAACTAGCTTTTATACAGGCTTTTTTTTTTAATCTTGCAAGTACATTCTATTTGCTGTATTGATCAGAATTTTAAAATAAAATATTTTTTTAATGATGTTTTTAGAATGGTATAAGTAAACACAGCCTTTAATTTTGTCACAGGATCCACCTGACTGGCAAGAAATTTTGACTTATTTCCGAGGATCTGAATTACAAAATTATTTTACCAAGATCCTGGAAGATGACCTGAAAGCTATCATTAAACCTCAGTACGTGGACCAGATCCCTAAAGCTGCAAAGGTGAGAAATTTCATGAGCTAATGGAAAGCTGGGAGCTTCTCCTATAATATTTCTTTTGTGTTTAAAGATCTTATTTATCAGCATAATTCAATGTAAAAAATCCACTACTGTCTGAAACTTCTAATGTTGATAAACGTGGGTATTTTTTATCATTTATCATGCAGGGAACGGTGGGATCAATTCTGGATCGAAAGGATGAAACTAAGACACAAACTGTCGTATGTCAGCAGCTTGGTACGTAATTTTGTAAAGTCAAACTTCAAAGTATTTGAGAAATACATTTTTACTGAAAAAATAAACTTACTACTTATGTGATAGTAGACTTAAATTATACCAATTTTAAAAAAAGATAGAAAAAAGTAAAGATGCTTTAGTTTAAAGCCTAGGGCTTGCTGTAAGCATATCTGAACCAATGCCAAGAATACTTTCTAGTGGCAAAGGCAAACTAATTGATCCATGCTAGTTAACAGAATCTAATGCAGTTTCTGTTTTCATGGTAGAAAAAGAATTCCAGTTACCATCTGCTGCTCTTGCTTGCTTACAACTCTGGCAAAATGTTAGCATCCCCTCTTGTGAGAACACTTGCATATAGAAAACACCATGCAAAAAAAAAAAAAATTTACCACCGCCTCCCATGCCCTGCCCCCCCCCCCCCCCCCAAAAAAAGAAAACCCACCTGTGTATAGCTAATTATAATGGGAGTGATACTGACTTCTGAGATTAATGCAATTAATAACTTCTGCATAATCCAGCCCTGTTAATTTTTTGTAGGTGTTTTATATTCAGTTGTTACTAAATTTAGGTGTTGCTGAATTAACAACAGGGTTCTTTTCAGTAGATCTGGGTTTTAAAGGTGGGGTTGCATTGTGCCACCAAGAGCATGGTCATTGAGTCCCACTTAACTTACTAGTGAAACACCAGTGAACGTCTGCTGTGATTATACATGTTTCTGTAGGTAATAAAAATATGAACTGTTGTGTTGGTTATAACATATCTAAAATTAACCACTTATTTGCAGACTTAACCCATCTGAAAGAAAGAAATGTTGAGGACCTTTCAGGAGGAGAACTTCAGAGATTTGCTTGTGCAGTTGTTTGCATTCAGAAGGCTGATATGTATGTTTAGTTTAATTCTGTTACACATTGCTTCTAATAATCTGTCTCAGGATATGGTCCTCTAATTTACATTTATTGTTAGAAATAATACTTTCATCTGAAATATTTAAACAAAAGGATTTTTTAAAAAAAAAAGTTTTACCAACTCGGAAGCAGAGATCCACATTTACTCCATATATAATCTCTGGGGTTTTTATACTTTAATTCATCTGACTGGAAATAGCTAATTCCGGAGGCCAATGTTAAATTTCAGCATCGCAACTTCATCACCTTTCCCTAATCCCACATGAATGTATCCTGTTTGACAGCGTACCTCACTTAGCCTCTCTGAATAAGAGATGGACACCTCTGGGAACTTGCGTCCCCCTTCTTCTGTCTTGCAACCAGGAAATTGCTGTCTAGTCTATGCTGTTTCCTGACTCCTTGGGACCAAGAAAGCAAGATCAGAAGAGTTGCGGGGTTTTGGGTTTTTGCTTTGATTTTTTTTTTTTTTTTTTGGTGGGGGTTTTTTGGTTGGCTGGGGTTTTTTTTTGGTTGGTGCAGGTTTTGGGTGGGTTTTATTGTTTGTTTTGTTTCTCTCTTTTGGAAGATGTTCTTCTTCCAAGTCTCCTAAAGTACTTTGGCACTTTTCAGTTCATGTTAAATTTAAGCCAAATCAGAACTGAGTGCATGGGATCTCTAACTGACTGCTGATTTCTCGTAACATTTGATAACTTTGTCAGAGCTTTTGGCAAAGTAATACTTAACTCAAACTGTTTAACAATGTCACGTGACAGTCCTATCAGAGATTCAAGGCAGGTGTCAGTACATAATTCTCTTTTTTTGTCTCTCTCTCAATATAAATAATGTTTTTTATTTCTGTGTGTTTAACAGTTGAAATGTTAGTATTAGATTTGAATACGTAGAAAGCTTGCATTCACCAAGACTTCATTCTTTCTTTTGGGGCTAGCTTCATGTTTGATGAACCCTCTAGCTACCTAGATGTGAAGCAGCGTTTGAAGGCTGCCATTACTATTCGATCCCTAATAAACCCTGACAGGTAAATACAAACTTGAAATGTTTTGCTAGAATGTAATAATAGGTGACTGTTTACAGAGGGAAGAAACACCCAGTCCCTCTCCTTAGAAGTGCTGATTTCTCAGCATGGTACACTAACAGATGTTTAAAATATGCTAAGTCAGTAATACTCTGTTCCTTTGCATTTTAGAAACTTATTTCCTATAGTTTCTGTACTATTTCAGCATTTTGTAATAAGGATGTGAAAATATAGGTTGTTATTTTTCACTTGAATATTGCTGTTCCATGCCTTTCTCACAAATTTTTTTTTTTTAAATGTGCCAAGTACTTTTCACTCCAGTCAATCAATATCCTTCCACTTACTGTACATAAAGAAGCTGCCAGTTTACACCAAAGATGGACTTTGAACTTGTCATTCACAATGTCTGTTTATTGGACAGTTTAAAAAAAAATGCTTATCAGAGATTTGAACTCTATCCTTATTTAGTATAAAGCTAAGAAACCATATTAAATGAAAATCATGCTGATAGCTTCTGCTTATGCAAGACTAGAGTAAGAAAGAAAGACAAAATGTTTTGCGTTGAAGTATAAAAGCGTATCTCTGGCTCTCTTTCAGATACATTATTGTTGTAGAGCATGATCTAAGTGTGTTAGATTATCTCTCTGACTTCATCTGCTGCCTGTATGGTGTGCCAAGTGCTTACGGTGTTGTTACTATGCCTTTCAGCGTAAGAGAAGGTAATTCTTGATATATTTCTCTTTTTAAACATACCAAAAAAAATTTTGTGGCAGAAAATAAAAAGGTACCAAAATGCTAGTTGTCCACTATGTGAACATGTCTTCTTCCTGTTACAGTTCAGTAACTAAAAAACTACTGTTTTATTTTGTGCAGAATTTCTGTTTTACATGATCCTAAATTTCTGACTCAACCCAAAAGTCTTAATTATGACATACCCTTTGTCTCTTGCTATGGACATAATTTTGATACTTGCAGGTGTTTTGTAAACAGTGGAATTACACAAAAGACCCTATAAATAGTAAAGAAAGGGCAGGAGACAGTTTGCACAGTACAGAGGTATGTAGTGTTCGACTGAATTGACCACACTTGTAGCACTGAGACTCCGTAGTAACTGTTGTTGTGAGAATGGGTCCAACAGCAGTAGTTTCTTTAAACCCTACACACACTACTAATACTAGGTTTTCAGGAAGAGTTTCTTTAGCCTTTCTGTAATTTTGGTCAGATTTTTCTTCATCCAATTTGTGTAATGTACACACTTTCAAATAGGAGGTTTTGTTGCCTCTGTTACGGCATTTAAAATCTGATGTTCTCCTTATCTGATTTAAATTCTTGGCTGTAAATTCCAATTCATCTTGTTTGTCATAGACCTTTTTTAATGATTTTCCCCCCCCCCCCCCCCTTTTCTTCGCCAACACATTTTAAAATCTGATGTTCTCCTTATCTGATTTAAATTCTTGGTTGTAAATTCCAATTCATCTTGTCTTGTTTGTCATAGACCTTTTTTAATGATTTTTTTCCCCCCCCCTCTCTTCATAGGCATAAACATTTTCTTAGATGGCTATGTTCCAACAGAAAATCTAAGGTTTCGAGATGCATCTCTGGTATTCAAAGTGGCTGAGACAGCTAACGAAGAGGAGGTTAAAAAGATGTGCATGTACAAATATCCAGGAATGAAAAAAAAGATGGGAGAATTTGAACTATCCATAGTAGCTGGAGAATTCACTGATTCTGAAATTATGGTGATGTTAGGGGAAAATGGTAAGTGCAGTTCTTGTTGGAAACTGCCTCTACAGCCCTAAATATGCTCCTAAAGCCCTTTTTCAGTCTGGGAGCCAGGCTCCAAAATCACTGGTTTTGAGTCAGGTTGAACTGCTCATTTCCTAGTGAAGATTTCATGCCATGAGCTTGCTCTCTATAAAGCAGAAACTTGCAGCTACCAGATGTTAATGATGTCATTGTGTTTGTCTGTGACCCCATTTGAAGAACTTAGATTGGCGGGAGGATGATTGACCTGATGAGCTTAGCCACAAAACTATTGTAGTTTTAGATGTCTCTTCCATTTGAAAAAGCAAGTAATAGCAAGTGCTGCTTGCTGGAAGTCAATATAGGAATTATCAAAGCAGTCGAATTTTAAAATGTATTCCTTATTAAGTCTTTATTTTACTGTATCAGTGACTTAATTGTTAGAGCTCTAAGTTACTAAAAGGTCTGAATATGTAACTTGCATTGTATTTTAGGAACTGGCAAAACTACATTTATCCGAATGCTTGCAGGAAGACTTACGCCTGATGAAGGAGGTAGTGCTTAATCCCTTAGTTGAAATCTATTTTGAAGATACTGGAAGGCTCTTGCTTCATTATAATTTTTTTTTTTTTTTTTTTAATAGGTGAGGTCCCGGTTCTAAATGTCAGCTACAAACCACAGAAGATCAGTCCTAAATCTACAGTATGTTTCAGCCTTATTTATTTAAGTATTGCGTTTGCTACAAAAAGCATGTTGGTAGTACACAGGTAGAATTTCTTTATGCCTGGAACAAAAAGCTCTATTAATTGTATTTCTTGTTTTCTTGTGGTGTGGTGCATAAAACTAAGTGGCAACATTTTTCTTCTAATAGGGAAGTGTCCGTCAGCTACTGCATGAGAAGATCAGAGATGCCTATACACATCCCCAGTTTGTAACTGATGTAATGAAACCTCTTCAGATAGAAAACATCATTGACCAGGAGGTATTAATTGCCCGAGACAACATCCTGACTTTTCTTCTTTAATTCTGTGCCAGTACCTGAACTAAATAAGGCCTTATTCCCCCCTCCCTACCCCAACAGGTTCAAACATTGTCTGGTGGCGAGTTGCAGCGCGTAGCATTAGCTCTTTGTCTTGGTAAACCTGCAGATGTCTACCTAATTGATGAACCTTCAGCATATTTGGACTCTGAACAACGTCTAATGGCTGCTAGAGTCATTAAACGGTAAAGTATGCATGATGGGGAAAAAGGACTGAAACTTTGGGAAGTTTTACAGAAAGTTTATATTTGGTGCACTCTCTTTTTCTTTTTAATTTCTATTTCAGTTTCATTCTCCATGCTAAAAAAACAGCTTTTGTGGTAGAACACGATTTTATCATGGCTACATATCTTGCTGATCGTGTGATTGTTTTTGATGGTATTCCTTCCAAGAACACACTTGCGAACAGGTAAGAGACTTGTTTGGATTAGAAGCAAGATAAAGGAGGATAACATAGAAATAAATTGCTTATCAGAAGCATCAATAAAAACAAGGCGGTGAAGCGTCTCTGCCTATGGAAATTCAAGCTGCATTTAAAGTCATCCAAGAGTGCCCTGAGGGTTCTGGCTTTTGTTCTGAAGTGAGGAAAAGAAAATACGATTGACCCACACTTGGAGGCTGCCTAGACACAGAGTTGGGGCATAGTTGGAGAATATAACTCAGCCCTCAAAAACTGGTCCAGCTCCGGGCTTAAACTAGCCTTAAGCAACTGCACACCGATTAAATGACAATCGGAGGAGAACAGGTAAGTGGCATCAATTGTAAGGAATGGAAAAAAAGGACCAATTGTAAACTACATTTGTGAAAATAACTTTCAGATGTATTAAAAGAAAGCGGTGTACTGAGGGTAGCTGTGTGCAAATCCCGTGAAGCACAAGTCTTGACAGCAGTAGAACATGTACACTACCTACGAGTTTTACTCTTTCAAGGCTGTCTCTCTTGATATGTCCGCTTTTGTTTCTGTAAATAATTCCATGTAAATTACAGAGACTTTTTGAGGAGCAGCCTTATTGGAAATTGGGCTTTTAAAGCAGTATAATTACCAAGGACACAACGTGAGCCAGATGAAGTAAGCACGTTGCTCTAGCAATGTGTTTAACAACATTTTTTGTGTTTACAACACATTGTTAGCCAGGTTTTGATGGTATTCCTCCTAAGAACACACTTGTTTGAATTAAAAAATCATGATCATGTAACTGTTTCTCAGCATCAGTTATGTGTTAGCATCTTTGTTACATCTTGCTAATGGTGCAGCTCTGGCTTTTTTTCTTTGAATGTAGATAACTTAAGTGTGCCAGCACAGGCACATGCGTGGACACAAAGTAAAAAGAATGTAAAGATGGCAGCCTGAAGACTTGTAGTGCCATGCCGAGATACTGCTGACAGATGACAGCAGTAGTTACAACTTCTTGTCCAAGACATGATTTGCCTGAAAATGCAGCATATCCTGGCATGTCAAATACAGCTCACGTTAGCAGACCTGCATGAGCTCAGGATGGAGGTCAAAGCTGCCTGTAATCCTGCACAGTGTAGAACTTACGAAGATTTAGCTGGAATGTTCTTCTCTCTTAACAGTCCACAGACTCTTTTGGCTGGAATGAACAAGTTTTTGTCTCAACTTGAAATCACTTTTAGAAGAGACCCCAACAATTACAGACCAAGAATAAACAAACTCAATTCAATCAAGGTAAGAGAGAAGCACCTTTACAGTAAAGCAGCCATGACTGGTTTATATAAAGCCAGGTATATAAAATAAGGAACAAAATGAAGAGTAACCCAGTAGTTCTGCTGTGCTGGAACACGTGAAACAAGTAGCAAGAGTAATAAGGAAGGTAGAAAGGAGTTTAGATAAGTATCTTTTTATTTCAAAGACTAAGTACTTCAAGTAACCCTGACCTCTTTTCTCTTCCCAAGGATGTGGAACAAAAGAAGAGTGGAAACTACTTTTTCCTGGATGACTAAATACTGCGTCTGAGCATCTCTGTAACGGGCATATAGAAATGCATATTGGCATCTAAACATTTGTGGATGAGAAGGCTCAGTCAGGTTTTAGAACACTTAATCTTCTGGAGCTTGAAATCTCTTGCTGCGTGTAACATCTGAGTAGCAGTGTAAATCCTAGTCTGAGTAAAACTGCCACTTTATAAGATTTTGGTGACACAGCCCTATTTTCAGTGTAATAATTTCAAAATAGACCACCTTGAAATTGTGCAAATGAGTCTCCTGATTTTTCAAACTTTAAGGGAGGTTTTCAATTCAATATATATTACCCATGTACTAAGTACTGATTGCACTTCCTCATTCTAAGAATATTTGAAGCTGTTTTCTGTATGAGAGGCAAGCTTCCCAAGAATGTCAGGCTGAATCTCTCTGGATGAGGGTTTCCATCAATAAATATCCTCCTAACTTACAGCTCTTCAGTGACACAGTGCAAAAATTCTTGAATTACTGATTCAGAAGTGTATATGTTTATAGGACATATATGTGTCAGGCACACCTTTTCTCGTGCTACAGAGAACACCACACAAAAGATAGATGGAGTACAAACAATATAAAGGAAGATACCTACACTGCTTTAGTCATCTGTCCCTGTTCATCTTCTCAGCCCAAGTTACAGGACACTAGTAAAGTTAAATAAAGTCTTAAAGTATTAAAATCCTTTCTATCTTCTGTAACTTAAACCTCCATACTGAAGAAAGGTTAATGGCTGTTTTTTCCAATTTGTTCCTCCACGGGTAAGTGCTGGCACCCACTCTCTTTCCATGGAAAGATTAACCTTGTAAAAACTTAAGATGCAAGAATTACTTTTGCCTAAAGCAAAAGCTTTGATCCTTACTATAGACAAAAATGAAGGTAAATATAGCTTGTCAAAAATCAGTTACCATATAAAATAAGGTCTTTCAGGGAGACAGAGGGAAAAGTGTCTATATTTAGGGGTTCCTACTTACTTGTGTAAAAATAACTTTATCTTAAAAGTAAGGAGGGGTATTTTCCATGCAACAGCTGTCTTCTGCCTTCATTGGCATGTGAAAAATCTTACAAGAGATAAAACATGGCTTTGTTCTTTATTTACATTTTTGCCTCATACGTTACAGGAGAAGGTAGTGGCTTGTCAGTTTTTGGGTGTTTTTTTTAAAGCCATTATGTGTGTTAATAACTTGGATATTTTATAATCTTGGCAGTATTGGGCGTTAAGACACACTCCACCTCACTATGGCTAGCTGGCAACAGAAATACATCCATGGTACACCAGCAGAGGTACTCCATGAAGAAGTACAGGTGATAAATACTGCCTTACACCACCACCATGTGTTGGGACAGAAACTCCTAAAGGCCAAGTAAAACTTCTAGTTAAAGTCATGCAGATGAGTACGAATCCTTTTGGACTAGAGTTCCACATCATCTGTTAATCAGCCCTAATTAGGGTGAGGTAATGATATGGTTTTATTTTTATTACATATAGCCCCCTACGAACCAGTGGAATCCTGCAACCTAAAACATCTTGCCCCAGGTAAAGGGTTTGGCCAATCAATCTACAAGTCTTTCAGCAAAACCAGAGGAAACCATACTTAGTCAACAGTGAAGGTGGAGAAAATCCTACATCTGCACCTGTCCTAGAGTAACAAGGTGGGCACAGGCCCAGGGTAAATGCTTTAAGTCAATTTTTAAAAGTAAATTCTAAAAGCACAGCCCTATCAGCTACTGCCATGCCTATGGTTTTCCATCTGATTTCCCAAGGAGTAGATGTTACTGCCTTTGTTCTTGCAACAAAGCTCATGATTAAATGCCTGCTGTAGTACCAAATGATTATTTCAGCAGTTGCTGGACAGATTTGGGCTACAAACTGGAGTTACATTTTAGAACCTCCCAGGAAAGGTGACAAGAAGCCCCTTTGAAGTCTTTGTAGTAGTACAGGTAAACAGAGGACCACAATGGTATCAACTGTTAAAGCCCTCAGTTCTCAACCTGAAAAGTGCCTCTCTTGAAACTTTCTATATGTTTCTGGGTGGAAAAGTATTTAGATTAAAAAAACCCAACAGCAAAACCCATAGCCCGTACTCTTTTGAGTAAGAACTAGACATCCAGTTTATGTTCCCTTTTAGTCTGAAGCTTGCCTACATATTAGCTAATTGTAGACAGCAGCAGAACTATAAATGAGTGGCTCTATCAGAACAAAACCATACATTTAATGTCATTGTGACAGTTTCAAATATGTAAGTGTAACTTAAGAAGAAACTGAAAAGACAAACATTTATTTTAAGTAGGGTTTTATACATGGCATGCATCTGAAAAGAAGTTCGTCATCACATAACTGTCACTCAAGTTTCCTGATCAAGGGTGTACAATCTCAGACATGAATGAAAGGGTACAATCACCTACGCTAGTATATACAGAGATATAAAAATATACACAACAGTGAATCTTACAGAGCAACAGAGCCGAGTGAATGCTGTGCACACCGCACTCTCTGAGTTCGGACAGCTGAACATCCAAACTACAAAGGCAACAGGAACACTGCAGAGATCATTACCAGGGTCAGAAGAAACAGCATCGGAACTCTGACACAGTGTAAAAATATAAGGCAGAAGCCACTTTCTTCTGAG
>NW_010559743.1:17771-27324 GCF_000687285.1 Phaethon lepturus
ACACCAGGACTCTCCCTCTTGCTTTTACAAGTAGTTCCAGCAAGGAGTTATACATGCAAAACATAAATTTGCATCAACAGTGCAACCACAAAAGAATACTGAACAGTAGCTCAATCATACAAACTTAAAAAAAGGTAACATGTACTTTATGCATCTCCTTAAAATATCTAGGATTTGTCAGTGCATTAGTGTTAAAGTGGCATTAAAAAAACTTCTGCTATTATAACAGATGCAGAATTATTTTGGAAATGCATAGCATCTACATTTTTATTGTCTTTGTAATCATTCAGTTGGCACAGGCACCATTCTTGTCACACCAGCATTAAGAAGTCTTGGTGGAAACAGCCATTCCTATCAATTCATACACAGCTATTCTTGACTGCTTGCCTTGATTCTGATTTCAACAAATAAATGTTTTTTTAAATTCAAAAATATACCCTATGAATATGAAAAGAACTATATACAACATACCTAAGACACAGGGTTAGCTGGCTGCCATATGTGTAACACACTGAAGAAGAAACATTCAAGTTTGACAGATTTTTTTTTTTTTTGAGATGAAAGGCCTTTGGGTTGGAAGCATATCAAAGACAACAGTGCAGTAGGCTGAGAATTCCTTTAGCTCAGTTCAGAACTAAGGCATTATATGATAAAATACACATTTATATTTGGTGCAATGTTACCGCCAATTTTAGAATCTAGATCACGTCAAATGCTATAATTTGTTGCTCTAGTGAACGTACGTATCCATCTACCACAAACCTTAGGGGGGGCGGGGAGGGCAGAATTATCAAACACTAAACTTATCTTGGTTTTTTTTCTAATTTGACATTGAGGAAAAAATGCTAAGCCAAACTATAATCCCCAAAAAACTATATGGTAGGAATTCACATCCTCCTAGTCTTTACTTGCTGAAAGTTAACACACATCCTTGAACCTTACTAAAAAGAAAGATTAAGATTTGAAACTGCTACTTCAAATGACTTTCTGCATTTTAAAATTTTCAATTATCCATTCATTCTATGCTTGATGCCCCCTCTGATTATCTCCCAGCATCGCCCTTCTCCTGTCATTCCTATATGGCCTCCCTCTGAAGTTGCGCTGATACTGGTAGCTGTCATCTCTGCTTCTGCTGGGTGGTCCTTTCCAGGCTTCCTCATTTCTTTGGAACTGGTATCCTCCCCTACTGGAATAACCCCACTCAAGTCTAGACCTTCTGCCTCCTCCGTACGTCTGGTTATAAAATTGCTTGGATCTACCACTTTTCAGCATATCAGAAACTTCACTCTCATCTTCAGAGCTCTCGTCCCTTGTTTTCTGTGCCCTGCTTTCTGTCTGCAGATTACCAGCACCCTTGGAATCTCTACCTTTATCAGTCTTCTCCTTACGACTGGGAATGCTATTTTTCAGTTCATTTTTCAGTGGCTCTGCCAACAGTGGCGGAGCATTGGGCACTGCTGTTTGCCTCTCGGTCCCCGGTGTTTGCAGAGAACGATGCTGCTGCCCAGCTGTTTTTTGCTTAGCAGGAGAAACTGAAGGACAAGTTTGCTCCAACAGAGGTGCCCTAGCTGAAGTTTCCTTTCGGGCACTGCACTCAGTGCTTGCAGCAGCCACAGGGAAGGGTACGGTGTTCGAGCCGCTGCTGCTGTTAGTCTTCTGAAGCTGTTCTGCAGAGTTTACTACAGGAACTGGAGGGCTGCATTCTCCAGCCACATATGTGTTCGTAGAGGTGCCAGCTGTTGCCTCTTTGTCCTCAGGTGACATGACAACATTAGGTCTTGCTACTGAATTTTCAACAAAACCCTGAACTGGGTACCCATACCAAAAGTGAGGAAAGAAAGGAGGTGCTATTGGAACAGCGCCGAGAAAGTGATTGTGTCCAAAGGGCGGCTGTGGGAACATGTTTTTCCCTCTCAGGGACTCCTCATAGTTTGCATGAAGAGCTTGTACGGGATTCTCCGATTCTACACAGATCTGTCCTTGACTTTCTGACACCTGAGCTGTAGGTATAATCAGAGGCAGTGATGGAGATCTACTGTCAACCTGTGGAATTTGACCATTGGATCTGGCCTCGCTCTGCACAGGAAAGTGCCTGTTTGTTCGTGCAGTTTCATTGTCATTCTGAGTCGGCGGAGCCTCCTGGAACCAGGGGTTGTGCGGATACACAGGAAGGGACATGTTTGGGTACATTCTACAAGCAGCTAAATAGGCCTGGTGCAGGGGGTACAAGTAAGAATGGGGTGCCCACATGGGGCAACTGTATGCCTGCAAGACACAGGGAGGGGGAAAAAAAAAAGTATTTGGTCTTTTGAATGTTCAGACAGGTGTAATAGCACACAGGTCATTTACTATTTTGAAACAGTTCATTTTATTTACAGTGACTACTGTCAACTCTACATATCTAGGACTCCAGGACAATGTTCTCAATTTTTGTTTTCCTTCCAAATGCAGTTGCAATGGGCAGCAGTTATGACCACTAAGAAAACTTGGTAACAATTTCTATATGGTCAATTTAATAGCATTATGTATTTAAATCGAACTTTAGCTATGCATTTGAAGACAGACATTTCTAGCTCACTTTCCAGAATCACAATTCTTCAGCAATTTTCCCTACTAGCTCACTTTTTGACAAGCTAAGGCATAACGATCAAAACAACAAGAAGTCATACCACACACATCTTTTGACTTAGAAAAACAAAAACGTAACTACACTGAGACCCAAAGTTAGAAGATTTCCTGAAGGACAATTTGTAACGACTGAAATCCACATATATACACACAACCCACGGATCAGCTTTCTCGGAAGCCGTTCCATTAAGTAGGGGGACAGGTTTCATTAGAACATACAGCACACTTGCCAGCTACTGCTGGGAGTCACACAACAGACAGGCACCATTTTCAGCAGCAACCTTTTCTGTGCTGCTAGTGAATGTGAGCTACATTCACAACACTGAAGTCGCCCACCTCAGGTAGTGACCCCCTTCCCTTTCCTCTACTTCCAGGTTAGCTAACTAGCCCACAGCGGCTCAGAGGTGAGAGTTTTTAAATGCCTGTGTTTGCACTATGGTACATAGCAACTGGCCCAAATGCAACATTATAGCATGTTTTTTTAATACAATGTGCCAAATACACATATTTCGGGCCATACAGAACACCCATGCGAGGCTGCTGGAGGCACAAGGCTGTCTCGGAAGATGCTGGAGTAGGCAGAGGGCAGAGCCTGAAACCCAGCATGGTCTTGTCTGTGCCATCTGGAGAAACAGTCCCTGGAGTGAACCATCCCGAGAAGCCTACCCAGACCTCCTCCCAACGGGATGCAAGTCAGTTCACTCTGAACAAGCAGCTGGAAGGGGGCGGATAACAGCACGGCAGGGTCTGGGACCAAAGCAGCAGACAGGTCTACAGATGGGACAGGTCTACAGATGTAGTCATTACCAGGTCGACCACACTGTTTGGTCATCAGCTGAGGAGCACAACTACTACTAGAACATGGTACTTCGACCAGTAGATGGTGCTGAAGCACCAAAATGACAGACTATATCCTAAGTTATACCAAAAGTACCAGTAAGGAGAGTCCCAAATATAGGTAGGCTTATGAAACAAATGCTGTTTCAATATATTGCAGTAACACTTGCCAATGACTTACGGATTTTCTGTTAAGCAAAGAGACTTGTACTGGGCACACAGTTATCAAACCTAAAGTTTACTTTGTAAGTTGTGCTGAACACTCCCTCTTCCCATGCACAGACACCAACGAGAATCATTACTTAGGGCCAAACTCATGTCAAATAAGCCCGAGAGCTCCCCACACCTTTTCCAAAGTAGTTTGCCTGACAAAAGGAGTAAGAGAAGGTAAAAAAGGAACATTTTCATGTGGCGACGGGAGAAACCAATACAAACAACTAGTCCTTACGAAGAAATAGAAAATGTTGCCTTGTTGGATAAGCCTCTTCCCCAACCACAAACACAGATTTGCACCATATATTAATAATATTAGTATCAACCGCTATTATAATTACTTCAGAAGGTAAAAAGTAAAATACTGTTGTCCTTAATCTGAGCAGAAAGGACAGACATGCAGGTTGCTTAAGGGAGCGTCCACAGGAAAGGACATACTAGGTATTTGTACTGCAGTGGCTTTGCCAGTACACAGACACGGTCAAAGTCAGAGGGCCTTTCCTCTTTTACTGTACACTGCTTCCAAAAGCATGCATCTTCAAACTCACAATGGTTTACCTGTAAATTCGTAAAGCACAGTCTGTTGACTGTATAGCCACAGTTGGAAGCCAACAGTTCTCACTATCACCATTGAGAGAAAGTTTATTTCTGTTGACTTGAACTACAATATGGACCACTGCTGGGATCCCAGTTAACAGAAGACAAAGTAGGAAAGTATTTAAAATTTGAAAAGGAACTTGAAGTGTACAGCTGCAGCAACCAAAAACTTCTACACTCTAAGTACTACCAAATACAAGCAAATTCTATGGTATAACAAACACAAAAAACATAAGTAAGTTTGAGGAGTTACCTTCACACCAAGATTGAAGAAAAATCTAAGAATATTCTTATCTAGGAAAAAAAACAAACAAAACAGAAAAAGATCTATGAAGACCTAAAATATTATACTTAATCTGATCCAAAAATTAGTCCCTGCATAAAAGCTCCATTTCAGGAGAGAAACACTAGCAAGGAAATGCTCAACAACTTCCAAGCTTTTGATTATAAGAGAAAACCTGTTACTAGAAAAGGAAGCAGTTCTCCAAGGAAAATCCTTCACATTCACAAAACCTCAAGTTATGGTGGGTCAAGCTAAGAACCACAAAATGATCACCTCAGATTTCCAGGTGTAACCACTTAAAATAATTGCAATTAAAGAGTTATAACTCTGTTCAATATTCCCCCCCATGCCTGAAATCATTCAATGACAACAATTAGCTCTTTTGACCCAGACTAACAGCAGGACCAAAGAAGTTGTCTTTATCTACGTTTTAAGAAAAGAAAACCTATTAGGAAAAATGGTATAAAATCCAGATCACCTTCTAGCTTCTCACCTTTAGGTAAGTCTTCCCCAGTATTGCACAGGGAGTAAGAGGGTGCAATGGCTCTTTCTCCCTTTTCACTAAAAGGGAATCCAGGGTATAGTGGATCCTGATAAGGATTCAGAGTCTGAGGTAAAGGCATTAAGGGCTGGTTAACTGCTTGTAGTGACACAGGAACTCCAGCAACTGGAGCAGATGTTACCTGAGCCTGTGATACAATAGAGTCAGGTCCCGTTGCTGGGGCTGACATCAATGAAGAAGCAGGTATTTGGGCTGGAATACCTAAGGGAAAAAAAACATATACATGTAGGTATGTGTATATATAGATATACATAAATCTCAACTATATACAATCACAAAAAGAAAATGACAGCAGAAAAAACAAGTTTCAAAAGACGGGGGGGAAAAGAAATTGTATTCAGGAAGACATAGGAGGAAATTCTTGAGTCAGGAAGTTACAAACAAAAGTAAGTTTGGCTAAACGCAGAGAATAGTTTTCAGAAAGAATGAAACAGTTAAGCTTTCCAGACCCTTCCCGTATTTATTTTTAAAATTATGAGTAGCAGAAGGAAATAGGAAGGGGGGGAAAAAAAGGGGGAACTGAAACTTATATGTGAATCTCTGCAGTTCTCATTCTGACTAGTCATTTACAGTCAGCTCTGAATCGGAGCTCAGATTAACTGGGCTATGCATCTTCTGTCACAGATGTGGTCAAGTATGACAGTATTATTACTGTATCATGTGACCATAGCATGCTGATTTGAAAGCTGGTTCTTGCGTAGAAACACAACAGTGGGAAAGAAAAATACAGCACCTGATCTAATAAGCAATACTGAATCTAAGCTAATTCCACATATCAGAAGAGAGGTGCAGCACAAAAAAAACATTACACTGGCTTGCCAGCGCAGGTCCAAATGGATCTCAGTAGTTCCAGACATACCAGACCAAAGCTGAGTCCTTAGAGAATCAAGGAGCTTACTACATGCTGGACAGAGCACAAACACATACCAAGCTTCAACATGCTGACGTGTTCTACCTTAAGCAGATCCTCAGAATAAGCCCCCTCAAAACTCAATGATATCCCACTCAGGAGAAAAATGGAGAACTGAGTACACATCACTCTTCCACCTTCAGGTAAGGAGTAAAGCACACTATACACATGGGCAATCAAAGATCTACTAGAACTCTCACTAGCTTTCAGCAGTGAGAAACTACATTCCTATAAATGACTGCCTTTGGAATGTGAAGTTATATGAAACAGCATCTCCTGGAGGCATTTTCAATGTAGCAAGACAGTTAAAGGATTTTTCAGGGTTAGTAGTTTCTGATTTATGCTAATATTTCTTCAAACCTGCTGGTCCATAGGTTGTTGGCTCACTTGGCCAAGCTGGCACAATGGCTGATACAGAAGGCACTGCTGGAGGTAAATGCACCTCAGAAAACACTGGTGAGGGTGTTGGAGTTAGGCTTGGTAAGCATTCTGTCAGATTCTATAAAAAGAGAGATCACATTAAATTATTCTAAACCACCATTGTTGGCAACCGCTAACATGTCTGACCTACCAAGAAAGGCTTGGTGACTCAGTATTATCTAGACTACCACCATCACCACAGCAAAATATTAACATGTATACAGCCTGATATGTTACTAAAGAGAAATCTGAGATACATTACATCACTGCGTGAAGAACTCTGCACTGAGCTCTATCCAGAACATGCCTGTACCACAGAAAGCTGTCAGTGTTATAACCACCTCCACAAGCATTACATTTAAGTATCTCCCATCCAAAAGAAAAGCCACCCTCACAAATGATTACCAATAACCTTGGAGAAACCTGAAACAGCAAAGGTAAAGAATTTAAAGTGAAAATACTTTCTTAGCAGAAAGATATGAAAGAGCCCCTCTCTCAGACGAGAAGGGATGTACTTCTACTTTTCTGTCAAGGCTTGTCTTTTTACATTCTTTATGTTGGACATAACAGATTCCTAACTGTAAATACAAAATTTTAGCATTATCGCCATAAAAATGACTACGTAATTAAAAGCCAGTATCACAATACATACGTGGCTGTGATGAAGCTCCACTTTGTCTGAAGTCTCCTGACTGGAAAACTTTGAAATCAAACAAACATTTCTTACTTGCTCAGCAAGAATCGGAGAATCTGCTTTTACTTGTTCCAAAGGAGATGAAGCTTTTGGATAACTCTCGTCTTGACTATTCTTCTAAAGCAAAGTTAGAAACAACAGACACAGCTAGACTAATAGTAAGATTTACATTTCAAGGAGGCATTCAAAGATATTAAACCACACTACATACAAAGTGGGCTAAGCACCCAATCACTATTATACTAGTGTAACATTTTGCTCATTGAAAGGACAGCGCAAAGGTTAAAAGCCAACAAGAGGCCACAAATCTTCACAGAACTTCAGAGATCATGGTCTGTTAGCACAGTAGCTATTAGTAAACATCAAATCTTCTGTGGTCCCATTATACTGAAAGTACAGACTGTACTAAGCAATTACAAATCCAGATTCGTAAGTGCTCTCGATAGCCCAGATTTGAGAATTCAGATTGCAGAGAAAGACTATAAGTATGGGTTACAGGGGCTGAGGAAAGCCGACAGCAATACAAGCCTCCAACCTTAAAAGCTGTAAAGCAGCAGCAGCAATCACAGCTCTAAGGCAGCTATTGCTCTGCTAATCATGTATCAGAGAAGCAATAACATTTAAAAAAAATTTTGGTCTTTTCTTTAAGATTACCTCAGATGAATTTGGCTCAAGCTTCTGACTTAAGTGGATCTGCCTGGAATTTGACTCTGTAACACCAAGACATAACCTAGTAAATGAACCATTACACCATTTATGGCTATCACAACTTAAGCCAGTTAAAAGTTTGTCTTTCCAAAGTTAAACCTTCAAAACAAAACCTACCTCAGCACATATTACTTCAGAAAACTTAAATTTAAATTTTTATCAGAGATCACAGCATCCTAAAATAAATAGTTGTTAGGGCAGTAACAGAGCAGCTACTTCAACCTGGGTTTTCAAAGCTCTACTAGAGTTCTTTAGTGATATTTTTTAACCATTTCAGTGACGCTTAAGGGAAGCAGGAAAGAAATGCAGTTGCCTCTTTAAACACCTATCATTCATCCTAAATCCCTCCTATTAAAAAAGAACTAAGTTTGTACTTTGCTTAAAGTGAAAATGTTTTGGTCTGCATTTCCATAGTCAAGTGTTAAGATAACAGAAGCCTAAATTCTTGTCTACTTTTGACTGAGTAAAAGGTCAGTTTAGAAGGTTTCAGTGGTTCACAAGCTCTAGAAAGTTTTCAGAGTGATGCAGAAAGTTTAATTTCTTGAGCACCAGCAAATGCTTGGCAGGGGTGGGGGGACAGTGTTGAAAAAGTCACAGCACAATCTCCATATAATACAATCTGTGTAAGTTCTTCACATTTTAGCTCCAGTTCAAATCTGGTTACCACTGCTCGTCAAATTCACGCACATCAGTTTAATAGTAGCCACTAAATAGATATGTACTTTTAAAAAGTTTAGTATATGCACCACCACAACTAGACAACAATGTAAATTAAAACTGTTGCCTGTGAGAATTACTGCCAATTCCCCAAGCACTAATAGGAATTTCTAAATACTCAGAAGGAAGTACAATTTACTCCCAAAGGATTTTTAACCTAGTTTCAGAGGAGGCAACGCAATCCAGAGCATCACATAAAACAGAGAAAGCTGTACATGCCATGCACTTCAGCAAAATCTATCATGACACTATAGTGAAGAGCTTTCTCTATGTGAACATTCTTTTTAGCATTGCTGATGAAACAAGTTTTCAAATGAAAAAGTTTTCAAATGTTTGGAGAATGAAAAATAGGTAGCAACTTCTGAGACCATTCAAGAAGGCATTACATGTTGCAGAAGGGACTAAGGAGCACAAGTACTATAAATACACAACAGCAATGCCTCTGCTGTTGCCAGAGATAAGAGAACAACAACAAAAAAAAAAATCAAAAACCAGAGGGGAGGAACAGCTTCTAAGAGGAGGCTAAAGAGTTGGGGGGGTGGGAGGGTGTAAAAATGTGGAAGCCACCAAGATCAAATTCAGTGTTTAGTTATGGCAAAGCTGAGACAATAAAAAATAAAAAAAAAAAACCACTATTGGTTGCATTTGGCAACTATCTACCTCCTGACAGCTACAGCTTTCGTCTGTTACTGCCACGTTCCACTTCCTCACAGAAGAGAAAAAACTTGGAGTCAAAGAAAAGAAGCTAAAGAGTATTATAACAGATGGGGGGGGGGGGGGGATGACAGCTCTCTCTACTGTAAAGGTGGCTTTCTTTCAACTCTTCTGCACACCATCTTCTCCCCTCTTTCTGTACCACTGTATGCTAATTCTTAACCACAACACATTGAACACTTTTACCTGCTTTTCTCTTAACTAACTCCAGTATACGCTCTTAATACTCCTCCCACTGGCACTTTCTGCCACACTCGCTACAGTTTCAGC